>NC_142442.1:127544545-127847575 GCF_059453495.1 Arachis ipaensis | reverse complement strand
TGTAGAACATTTTTTCCTCTAAAAGTGCGCGCTTTTATATCAGCGCTTTGGGAACGTGCGGGGGTTTAATGCTTTCATTAATTTTAACATTAATTGCCCCGTTTCCTTTTTGGCTCTTTATTTTGATTTTGAAAACCCAGAAACAGTTTCTCTCCTTCGCCCTTTTCGTAACTTCTTCGCACTTATCCTTTCATTCTCTGCCTTTCACCCACATTTAAGCTTTTCTTGCGTTGCGGCGTCGCTTGGTGATTTTTCTGAAGCTTCTGTTTTTGCCTGTTGTTCTGCGTTTTTCCCTGCGACATTGCTTTTGTTTGTGCTTTTTTGCTCGTGAGAGGGCGACTCCAGTTTTCGTCTTCCATCCTCAATTTCTTTGAAGCTTGCTACTTTTTCCAAGTTGGTACTCACTTTCTTGCTTCCTTCATAGCTTCGTCTTTAGTTTTTTAGTGAAGCTTTGATTTTGTTATGTTTGAAAGTTTGAATCTTTTTCGTGGTCTTGTATTTGCTTGTCACTGTAATGTGTTTTTCTTGACTTTCCTTTATGCATTCTCCTGGCATTTCCGTCGAGGCTTTCTAGGGTTTTATTGTTGCTTCTGGTTGTTTCCGGTCTGATACCGATAGAAAATCTTCATCTGTTCCTTGCTTTGTTTGGAGATTTCTTTTTGTCTGATTCTGAAAAAGTTTGCACCTTTGATGGTTTCTACTTGGTGTGCTTTGATTTTGGGAATGCTTTTTGCTTGGTAGACCGAAATGACTTTCTGTGTTTTACTTTGATGAAGAATGTTTGCTGTTTGAATTCTTTCTGAGAGATGCTGGGGTGCGAGCTGTAGATTTTTCCTGGAAACCTTGCTTTGTTACTACCTCCAAAGGATACCCCAGGACTTTGGTTTGGGTCTTGGGGTTTTCCTTTTCTGTTTCTTCGCCTGTATCATATTAACCGAGTTGTTTTCTCCCTTGTCTGAGATGTTTTTAGTAACCCCCTCTTCTTTTTTTATTTGTAGGATTAGTTGGCCTCATGTCTTCTCGCAATAACATTGTAGAGATGTCTTCCAGAGTTCCCGAGGGGATGTCCGATTGGCTGGACTCCCTTGTTTTGTTGTGTGTTTCTGTTGTGGATGCTGAATTTTACACAGAGCTGAGGAAGCGTCATAAGATTTGTGGTAACAGTACCTGTGAAGGAAATTACGAGCTTGTTGCCCCTGATTCTGATGAGAGAGTTTGTTTTTCGACTTCCGTCGAGGGGGAGCGTCCCTCCTTCTATGCTTATGAATACTTCTTCAGCCAATTAAACGTTTCTTTCCCTTTTACTGCTTTTGAAACTGACTTGTTGTGGTCCTGTAATATTGCTCCGTCCCAGCTTCATCCTAACTCCTGGGGTTTTATCAAAATATTTCAACTTCTTTGCCAGGAGTTGGGTGTAACCCCTTCTGAAACCCTTTTCCTTTATCTTTTTGTCTCGGCCAAGCCCGGAGGTTCTTCCAAAAAGAAAGCTTCCTGGGTTTCTTTCAGATCAGCTCAGGGGCATAAAGTTTTTGCCTTGTATGATAAGTCGTTTAAAGATTTTAAGAACTATTTCTTCCGAATCCGTGCTATTGAGGGGGTCCGCCCCTTTTTTCTTGATGAAAATAATGAGCCCGCTTTTTCTCTAGAGTGGCAAAAGAATGTAAGAGTGCCACGTTACACATGGGAGATGCTTAGTGAGGTTGAGCGGGCCTTTGTAGTTGTTCTTGAAAATTTGTAGGGGAAGCCTCCCCATCTGGACACGAAGAGATTTTTGAGTGATCCCTCTTTGGTTCGGGCTGCTTTGGGTACTTGTTCATACCCTGGGTCGAGCTATCCGACCTGGGATGATTCGAGATAAAGCGACCAACCTCTTCAGGTCAGACTATCCGACCTCTTCTCAAAGAGCTCGGCCAAATCGACAGGAGAGTCCAGATTAAGGGACCAAATAGAGGAGCACGACCCGAATCCTAAGACGGCCTAAGCCTATAGAGATGAAGGCAGTTCCGTTGAAGATACGCTGACCTCAACTCAAAGATAAAGATAAGATAAGATAACTAACTTATCTTATCCAAAAGGTCACATCTCACCATTATAAATACACTTGAGCACCCAGGTATAACTCATACTCTGATTCTACAAAACACCTGTTTAATACCCATGCTAACTTAAGCATCGGAGTCTCTTGCAGGTATCCCCCACCCTTCGGTGACAGAGGATCAGTAGCATGTTCAAGTCCAAACAAGTCGGACGTACCAGCTCCGGTCACCATTCACCAACCGGATACATCGGTTCCGACCCGCACAGAAGATCTCGTCCGAGATCGACCTACAGTTTCAGGTAACCCTCGGAACATTGGCGCCGTTGCCGGGGAACCTGGAAATCATCCCATCACCATGGCGGACAACCATGACAACGACCACGACTCAGATCTAGAAAATAGAACACCGCACAAAAATGCGGACGCCCCACTAAAAGACACTCTGGAATCCAATGGAGACAAAAATTCTGCTAAACCGGGAGCAATAGAAGCCCTTCAAGATCGCTTGAAACAACTTGAAGAAGAAACCCAACGACAACGAGAAATCGGAAAAGGTCTACAAAAGGAAGTACGGCGACGTCGAGAATTGGAAGACAAGTTACAGCAATTAGAAGCCGATCTAAAAGCCCCTCGGGTCACTCCTGAGAAAAGCTCACGCAAAGAACAGGATCCGTTCACCAGGGAAATCATGAAAACCAAAATTCCAAAAGACTTCAAACTCCCGGATATGATTTTGTACGACGGCACCACCGATCCCAACCATCATCTCAGTAATTTCAGAAGCAGAATGTACCTTAACGATGCCTCAGATGCCATTCGCTGCAAAGCCTTCCCGACAACCCTCACGAAGACGGCGATCAGATGGTTCGACAGCTTACCTCCCAAGTCCATCTCAAACTTCGACGACCTAGCGGAAAGTTCCTTGCCAGATTCTCCATCCAGAAAGATAAAGCTAAACACGCCCCCAGTCTACTAGGGATCAAGCAAGGAGATCGGGAGAGCCTCCGCAACTACATGGAAAGATTCAACAAAACATGCATGGATATACAAAGCTTACCCACAGAGGCCGCCATCATGGGACTTATCAACGGCCTACGAGAGGGACCTTTCAGCCAATCTATATCAAAAAAGTACCCGACCTCCTTAGACGAAGTGCAGGAACGGGCAGAAAAATACATCAACATGGAAGAAAATGCTCGGTTAGGAGAGACCTCAAAATCGGGGACCTCCTACCGTGACAGAGACAAGGAATCTAAAAGAAAAGAAGACCGACAAGGGGAGAAAATTAAAAAATACCATAATTATACCCCCCTCAGAGCATCCCTAGTCGAAATATACAAAGAGGTCTGCCATACAGAAAAAATCCCCCAGCACGGCCCCTCAAAGGAAAAAGGGGAGGAGGAAATCGGAAGGAATATTGTGAATATCATCGGGTCAGAGGACACGCCACCAACGAATTCTTCGACTTAAAAAATATCATAGAAAAATTGGTAAGGGAAGGAAAATTAGATCGATTCCTGGCCACCCGAGATGATGATCAAAGAAAAAGACGAAGGGATGAAGATACCGAGCAAACAGAACGATCACCTCGGACACCGGAAAGACATGTCCACATGATACATGGCGGATTCGCAGCAGGAGGGATCTCCAAATCTTCCCGCAAAAGGTATCTCAAAAAAGTATATCATGTCGAAGGAGAGGAGGAAGCACTCAACATCCTAGCGATAACATTCACTAAGGAGGACGCGTCCGGCATCATCACAGGACACGACGATCCCATGGTCATCACCATCATATTGGCAAACGCCAACCTACACCGCACCTTAATAGACCAAGGGAGTTCTGCCGACATCTTATTCAAGATAGCCTTTGACAAACTCGGCTTAGAAGAAAAAGAACTTAAGGCATATCCAAACAGTCTGTTCGGGTTAGGAGATACCCCGGTTCGACCACTAGGATATATATCACTACATACAACCTTCGGAAAAGGAGACCAATCCAGGACCCTCAAAATAGACTACATCGTAGTCGATGTAAGTTCAGCTTACAATGCTCTCATAGGTCGGACAACACTCAACCAACTCGGTGCAATAGTTTCGACCCCACACCTATGTATGAAGTTCCCAACTCCAAAAGGGATAGCCACGATAAAAGCTGACCAAAAGATGGCACGTCGCTGTTATAACGAAAGCCTAAACCTCAGAGGCAAAGGAAAAGAGTTCCACGCAATCGAGTTGGGCGGAGTTCAACGACGAGAAGATCTTCGCCCCCAACCAAATGGCGAGATAGAAAAAATTCAGATCGGGGACACCTCGGAAAAAACAACTAATATCGGCACAATCCTCAAAGGAGATTTAAAAAAATTGCTAATACAATTCTTACGAGATAATTTTGACCTCTTTGCATGGAAAGCCGCGGACATGCCAGGCATAGACCCTAAGCTAATGTGTCACAAGTTGGCGGTCTACCCAGGATCTCGACCGGTACAGCAGAGACGAAGAAAGCTTGGGCCAAAGCGATCCCAAGCTGTGGAAGAGCAAGTACAGGCACTACTGGAAGCCGGACTTATAAGAGAAGTTAAATACCTGCTATGGCTAGCCAACGTCGTCTTGGTGAAAAAATTGAACGGGAAGTGGCGAATGTGCACCGATTACACCGATCTCAACAAAGCTTGTCCGAAAGATCCATACCCACTCCCAAGTATTGACGCCCTGGTAGATGCTTCCTCTGGATATAAATATCTCTCGTTTATGGACGCATATTCAGGATACAACCAAATCCCCATGTATCCACCAGATCAAGAAAAGACCTCGTTTTTAACACCAAAGGCAAACTACTGTTACATCGTGATGCTCTTCAGTCTCAAGAACGCATGAGCTACTTATCAAAGACTAATAAATAAAGTTTTTTCGGATCACATTGGAAACACCATGGAGGTCTATGTGGATGACATGCTAATAAAAACACAAAGCGAAGAGACACTATTATCCGACCTGGCTCAAGTATTCGACACCATAAGGAAGCATGACATGCGACTCAATCCTGCGAAATGCACCTTTGCAGTAAAAGCAGGCAAATTCTTAGGCTTCATGCTCACTCAAAGAGGAATTGAAGCAAATCCAGACAAATGTCAGGCCATACTCAACATGAAGAGCCCAACCTGTGTTAAAGAAGTATAGCAACTCAACGGAAGACTGGCCGCCCTATCCCGATTCTTAGCAGGAGCCGCGATAAGATCGCTTCCCTTCTATGCTACTTTAAGAAAGGGAAAACAATTCGAATGGACAAAAGAGTGCGAGCAAGCCTTCCAAGACCTCAAGAAGTTCTTAGGACAGCCACCTATCCTATCCCGACTGCGAGTTGGAGAACCACTCATATTATACCTCGCAGTGGGAAGCAAGGCAGTAGCATCAGCATTAGTCAGAGAAGACGAAAATGGACAACAACCTGTCTACTTCATTAGCAAGGCACTACAGGGATCCGAGCTGAACTACCAGAAAATAGAAAAATTTGCCTATACTCTTATCCTAACATCTCGACGACTCCGCCCGTACTTCCAGGCTCACACCATTAAGGTTCGAACTAACCAGCCCATAAAAGGAATATTACAGAAAACAGATCTAGCAGGCAGAATTCTACAATGGGCAGTCGAGTTGTCAGAGTTTGACCTCCAATATGAAGCTCGGACGGCCATCAAATCACAGTACCTGGCCGATTTTATCGCAGAATTCACAGATGCTCCAGAAACCCCCACAGAATAGAATCTTTACGTGGACGGTTCTTCAAATAAAACTGGAAGTGGTGCGGGCGTGATAATAGAAAGCAACCAAGGAACCCAAGTTGAGCTTTCCCTCAAGTTCGGGTTCCCGGTCTCAAACAACCAGGCGGAATATGAAGCATTATTAGCTGGTTTAAAGCTGGCTAAAGAAGTCGGAGCTCAAAAACTCAACATTTACAGCGATTCACAAGTGGTCACATCACAAATAACAGGGAGCTACCAAGCCAAAGATCCCACCATGAAAAAGTATTTGGATAAAATCAAAGAACAGCTCGGACAAATTGGGGAGTATAAGATCTGCCACATACCCCGCGAACAAAATGCCCGAGCTGACGCACTCTCAAAACTAGCCAGCACCAAACCAGGGGGCAACAATAGAAGCCTCATCCAAGAAATGTTACAGAACTCGTCAATCTAGGAAGAGAAAAAAGTCATGACTATAACAAGTCAGGACCAAGGATGGATGACCCCTATAGCCAACTACCTCAGAACAGGAATGCTCCCCACAGAAGAAAAGGACGCAAAAAGGCTAAAAATGGAGGCACAGTACTACACCATCATAAACAACATCCTGTACAAAAGAGGAATCTCAACACCTTTACTAAAATGCGTGCCAACCTCCAACACAAGAGAAGTGCTAGAAGAAATACACGGTGGTATCTGTGGCAATCATCTCGGAGCACGAGCTCTCGCAAAAAAAGTGCTCCGGACGGGATTTTATTGGCCAACTCTACAGAAAGAAGCCACAGAATTTGTAAAGACATGCCCACCATGTCAGAAACATGCCAACTTTCACATCGCCCCGCCAGAAGAGCTCATCAGCGTGACCTCGCCTTGGCCGTTCGCAAAATGGGGACTCGATCTTCTCGGCCCCTTCCCACAGGGATCAGGACAAGTTAAATTCCTCATAGTAGGGGTAGATTACTTTACAAAGTGGATCGAGGCAGAGCCCCTAGCCAATGCCACCGCTCAAAGAAGCCAGAAATTCTTATATAGAAACATTATCACAAGGTTCGGGGTTCCATATTCAATAACCACAGACAATGGCACCCAATTCACAGATGCAGGCTTCAGAAAACTAGTAACCGACTTGAATATAAAGCACCAGTACACCTCCGTCGAATATCCACAAGCCAATGGGCAGGCCGAAGCTGCTAACAAAGTCATATTGGCCGGATTAAAATGGAGATTACAAGATACAGAGGGAGCCTGGGCAGAAGAGCTTCCACAGGTCCTGTGGGCATATCAGACAACGCCACATTCCACCACGAAGGAATCCCCCTTCCGATTAGCATACAGAATAGAGGCGATGATTCCAGTAGAGATTAAGGAAGGGTCGCCTAGAGTAGTTCACTACAATGAGGGAGCAAACTCCCAACTTCAGAGAGAAGAGCTTGACTTGTTACCCGAAATCCAAGAAAGAGCTCGGATCAGGGAAGAAGCTCTAAAACGACGAATGGCTTCCAGATATAATCAAAAGGTAGTGCCGAGAAGTTTTGCAGAGAATGATCTCATCCTAATCCGAAATGATATTGGAACAACTCGACCAGGAGAGGGAAAGCTGGCAGCAAACTGGAAAGGACCCTACCGAGTTGTAGAAGTACTTGGAAAGGGCTACTACAGACTGTCTGAACTCGATGGACGAGAGCTTCCCAGGTCATGACACGCCTGCAACCTCAGAAGGTACTACAGTTAGAAAAGATAAAAGATCTCATCATTGGATGCACTCTTTTTCCTGAAAAGGTTTTTTAATGAGGCACCAAGTTGAGACTCAGACAATCCCATATGTATATATTTGCACTTTTCCTTTAAATAAAATTATATTTTAGATATTCTACAAAGATTTCAAGACGCATTAATCTGAAGCATTCATCGTCCGATTATAAAGCAACAGATCGGCAGAAAGTGAAAAAGAATTTCACTGCACGATCACGATAAAGACAGCCGTCCGATAAAGGTGAAAACGCGATTCACCCAAAGGACGATCTAGAGATGACAACCACTTTCTACAAATCGGCAAAGATCAACACAGAATAATGTAAGAAGTTATCGAAAGTGATCTAAAAAAGAACCTGACGAGGTCTTACGGATCGCTAAAATAATAACTTAAAGACTGGTCGAACATTAAGAAGTCGAACCAAGTCAAATCAAGTTATAAGTAAACCCTGGAAAGAGGTCTGGCCAACCCTATTAAAGAGGATTACTTTAACTTAGAAGGACCCGACATAACAAAGTCAGCCCAAAATGAAAAGTTATTAAAGTAGTCCCTGAAAGAGATCTGACAAAGATCTAAGAAAGAGGACTACAAAAAATAACTTAAGGGAGACCGACATAACCAAGTCGGACTCCTACTACCAAAAAGTTATCAAAGTAGTCCCTGAAAGAGATCTGACAAAGATCCAAGAAAGAGGACTATAAAAAATAACTTAAGGGAGACCGACACAACCAAGTCGGACTCCTACTACCAAAAAGTTATCAAAGTAGTCCCTGAAAGAGATCTGACAAAGATCCAAGAAAGAGGACTACAAAAAATAACTTAAGGGAGACCGACATAACTAAGTCGGACTCCTACCACCGAGAAGTTATCAAAGTAATCCCTGAAAGAGACCTGACAAAGGTCCAAGAAAGAGGATTACAAAAATAACTTAAAAAGAGATCGACCTGACGAAGTCAATCTCCTACAAATAAGTTATAAAAGTAATCTCTGAAAGAGGGGATTACAATAATAACTTAGAAAGGGACCAACGCAAAGGAACCGGCCACAAATACGAAAAACCGAGAAACAAGTTGGACCCCACAAATCGTAACCTCAAAGGATTCAAGTTACAAACAACAAAGTAATCCAAGGAGGTCGAGCAGCAAGATTTCGAACATCAATAGAAAAACAAAAAGATGTCAAGTCAAACAACTACTTCTACTTTATAAAGTTATAAGGCCTGGAAGGCCACCAAACCTACCACAAAGAGATAACAAGTTACCTTTTGTTTTTCAAAATAAAAAGTTGCTAGACAAGCAACTAGAAAGCGTCAGCAAATAAATAAATAAGTTCTAAAAGAGCCCACAAGCCGGGCCAACTACACAAATTTTCAAAGAAGAGATCAGCAAGCATCAGGAACCTTCTTGGCAGCATCAGGACAAGGAGAAGGAGGGCGAGTTTGGATCGGCACAGCATCCACAGTTCCATCCTCCCAATTCAGGATCTGGCAATCCGAGTCGGGCACAGCAGGAGGAACCGAAGAGGTCGGCACTTTGGTAGAAGACACATGGGAAGGAACAACATCATCATCATCACCTTCATCATCAGGGACAAACTTGCCATCCCTGACTATATTATCCAGGCTAAAAAGGGTGAGATCGGCCCCGGGAGCAATGACCCGAACTTGCTCCTTCAAGTTCTCGTAAGCAGCAGTCACACTGCCAACGAGATGACCTTGAAGCTCAGAATAATCTTTCCGGGCATGGTCGAGCTCCTCCCTCAGGCGCAGCACCTCTCGATAAGAGGTGACGTAACTATCCTTGTGCATCAAGACTGCATCCTCAGCCAACCTCAACGAAGCTACCAATGACTGAGAACTCGCCTCCTCATTCTTCAAGTCCTTCTCCAGCCTGGCCACCTTCGTCTCAAGCTCCTCCTTTAACCCCTTCATCCGATCAAACTCTTGTTTCGCCTCCTCCAAAATGCTTTAGTGGCGTGGAGAGGGAGATTCTGAGCAGTACGATATATGGCAGCCGACATATACGCCATCTTCACATGATTTCGGGCCATGAATTCCAAGTGATGAAGGATGGACACATCATCCATGGAGAGAGCGCCGTAGGAACCGATTTGTTGATCCACGAATTCAATAGCATTAAAATCAGGAGCATCGAGGTCGAAGGGCTCAGCAGTCTTTTGTTTTTTATTGGGAGGAGCAACAGAAGGAGCAGCAGAGGCGACGTGAGGATCTACCAAACGAACTCGGGGTGTAGGGATCACTTTCTTCACCCCGGCAGAACTCTGCACTGATGGCTTCTCGCGCACCTGGGAGGATCCCTCCCCAGCTGCCTTGGCAGCAACATTTCTGGCAGCAGTCACCCTTTGTGCCCTCTTAAAAGCTTTCATAGCTTCATTATTCTTCATTGCCTCTGCAAGCAAAACAGAAAATTCAGCTACAAGTCGGATAAGTCGGAAAAGACAGCTACAAGCAACATAAACAAGAAACACAAAATACCCAGTTCAGTTTGAAGAAGAGAAGAATTGGTCAGAAATTTCTTTGTGTCAAGATGGGGAGGTTGACCCCAGCGTTCTTCTAAGATAGTCACAAAGGCTCGCTCGGCCTCATCCAACATCTCCCACGAATACCGGGAGACCCTCATATCTTTTTGCCATTCCAAAGGAAAAGCAGGTTCGTCATTCTCATCCAGAAAAAAGGGCCGAGCTCCTTCAATAGCTCGGACCTTGAAAAAGTAGTTTTTAAAGTCACGGAATGACTCGTCAAACATGGAAAAAACCTTCTTTCCTTGGGTAGAACGAAAGGAGACCCAAGCTGACTTCTTTTTTACCACACCGGGTTTAGTCAAGACAAACAGATAGAAAAAGAGAGATTGGGAAGCAGGAATACCAAAACCGTCGCACAGCAATTGGAAAATTTTTATGAAACCCCAGGAGTTGGGGTGAAGTTGAGAAGGGGCAACATTACAAGACCATAACAGGTCGGTTTCAAATTGAGTAAAAGGAAGGGTAATACCCAGTTGACCAAAGAAAAAATCGTAAGCATAAAAGAAGGGGCGATTGTCAACAACTCGAGTCGAGAAGCAGACTCTCTCGTCAGAAGAAGGAGAAACAAGCTCATAGTTCTTCTCGTCACCAGAATTACTACAGACACTATGAAACTGCCTAAGCTGAGCACAAAACTCAGAATCAACAAGCGAGACACACATGAGAACCATGGAGTCCACCCAATCGGCCATACCCGCAGGGACCTGGGAAGGCATCTCTACAACGTTATTTCGGGAAGACATGAGGTCAACTAAATCCTACAAAAAGAAAAGAAGAATGGATTACTTAAAAACATCTCGGACATGGGGAAAAACATCTCGACGGGCGAATAAACAAAAAAGGGAAAACCCCAAGACTTAAGACAAAAAGTCTTGGGGCATCCCTTGGAGGTAGTAAACAAGCAAGGTCTTCAAGTTATTTCTATAGCCCACATTCCAGCACTCATCAAAATAAAATCCAGAAAGAAAACAAAGGAAGCAAAAATGCAAAAGGTCCACCCTTCTACAGTTTATTAGGAAAAGCATTGCTCCTACAGTTTACCAGCAAAAAACACTACTTCTACAGTATATCAGAAATACCAAAAAGGCCAAGCAGCAAAGGCGCAAACTTTTCAAGCAAAAAATCATCAGCCAAGGCACAAACAGAAACGGCGGCAACATGCAAAAGAAAAAAGATTCAGGCAACAAGAAAAAGATTCGCACCAAAAAACAAAGAAATTCCAGAGCATGCAACAAATCAAGCATGATAAAAACAGAAAAGATCCAAACTTTCTCCAAAAAGAAGATCAAAAGGAAAACTCCATCGCAAAGTCAAAAACAACGAGGAAAATACAAAAAGGGACTAACCTGGAGACGGAAGAAGCTTCGAGGAAGAGTGGAAGCGTAGAGATAAGGGCTGCCCAGAAAAATGCCAAGCGACGCCGCAAACACAAGAAAGCAGAAGCGCAAGAGAGCAGATGAGAGAAACAGAAAATGAGAGAGTAAAGGGAGAAGTTACGAAGAAGAAATAAAGAAGAGAAACCATTTTTGATCGCGAAATTCAAAATAAAAGCCAAGAGAGAATGAAGGGCAAATTAATGCCAATTAAATGCGGATATTAAAACCGCTTGCGTTCCCAAAAAAGCGCTAATACAAAAGCGCGCGCTTTTAGAGGAAAATGTTCTACATTCAAAAAAGACTTTACAAAGAAAGGAATCGACAAATGCTTGAGTTCGACTTTAAGAAGGACCGAAGTCAAGGACTCGACCTCAAAAAGAAGATCGAGCTCAAGCAGGGGCACTGTTCATACCCTGGGTCGAGCTATCCGACCTGGGATGATTCGAGATAAAGCGACCAACCTCTTCAGGTCAGACTATCCGACCTCTTCTCAAAGAGCTCGGCCAAATCGACAGGAGAGCCCAGATTAAGGGACCAAATAGAGGAGCACGACCCGAATCCTAAGGCGGCCTAAGCCTATAGAGATGAAGGCGGTTCCGTTGAAGATACGCTGACCTCAACTCAAAGATAAAGATAAGATAAGATAACTAACTTATCTTATCCAAAAGGTCACATCTCACCATTATAAATACACTGGAGCACCCAGGTATAATTCATACTCTGATTCTACATAACACCTGTTTAATACCCATGCTAACTTAAGCATCAGAGTCTCTTGCAGGTACCCCTCACCCTTCGGTGAAAGAGGATCAGTAGCTTGTTCAAGTCCAAACAAGTCGGACGTACCAGCTCCGGTCACCATTCACCAACCGGATACATCGGTTCCGACTAGCACAGAAGATCTCGTCCGAGATCGACCTACAGTTTTAGGTAACCCTTCGGAATAGTACTGTCTGATTTGTTTTTATACTGCTTCCGAGCTTTTCTTATCCTATGTTGTAACTTGTCTTTTTGATTTTGTGTTTTTCAGAGATGTCAAAGAATAATGATTCTATGAAGGCCTACAAGAAGGCGAAGAAGGCGACTGCTGCTTTAAACATCTCGGCCAAGGCATCCGGAGAGGGATCTTCTCAAGTTCTAGTTAAACCTCCTATACCAAGTTCTCCCGGGCCGAGGAAAGCAATTCCTACTCCTCGGGTTCGTCTGGTCGATCCTCCACAATCTTCTGCTGCAGTTTTCGGTGCCCCTCCTAGTAAGAAACAAAAAACCACTGAGCCTTTCGACCTTGATGCCCCAAACTTTGATGCGGTTGAATTTGTGGATCAACAAATCGGCCCTTATGGTGTTCTTTCTATGGACGACGTGTCACTTCTTCATCATTTTGATTATATAACTCGGAGTGGTATTAAGTTGGCACACATGGGAGCGGCCTTATATCGAACTACTCAAAGTCTTCCTCTCCATGCCACTAAAGCTTTCATGGAGGAGGCCAAACAGGAGTTTGATCGGATGAAAGGTTTGAAGGAGGAGCTTGAAGTGAGGGTGGCCAAGTTGGAAAAAGATTTGGAGAATGAGAAGGCGAGGATAGTTATGTGACATCTTATCGGGAGGTGTTGCGTCTGAGAGAGGAGTTGGAGAATGCCCGAGCTAATTATTCCGAACTCCAAGGTCATCTTGTTGGCAGCGTAAATGCTGCCTATGAGAACCTGAAGGAACAAGTTCGGGTTATTGCTCCCGAGGCTGACCTGACCCTCTTTAGCTTAGATAACGTTGTCAGAGATGGCAAGGTTCTCCCTGATAACGAGGATGAGGATGATGTCGAACCTCCCCCCGTATCCTCTGCCAAGGTGTCAACTCCTGCCATTCCCGCCGAGGTCAGCCCTCCCGCTTCTGATCCTGACTGTCAGATCTTAAACCGGGATGATGGTACTATGGATGCTGTTCCTCTCCAGACTCGCCCTCCGTCTCCTCGAACTGATGCTTGCTAAATAGTCTTCTGACCCTTAGCCCATTTTTTTCTGGATATTTTCGTAGTTGGCCCGGCTTGTGGGCTTTTTAAACTCTTTTTTGTTAACTGTTGATATTTTCTCTTTGCTTGCCTAGCAACTTTTTGTTTTGACAAAAGTAACTTTCTAGCTTTTGAGGTAGATTTTGGTGGCCTCTGAATCTTTATAACTTTGTGGATTATATCATGCTTTCACGCTTAACTTGGTATTTTTTTGTTTTCTGAGAATGCTGGAACCTTGCAGCTTGACCTTTTTGGATTGCTTTGTACTTGAATCCTTTTGTGGTTGTGGTTATGTGTGTCTTAACTTGTTCTTCGGTTTTCTCGTTCTTGCTTGTGTTTCTGACGATCTATGACCGATTTCTTCAAGTTGGTCCTCCAAGTTGTTTTTGTAATCCTCTTTCTTGGATCTTTGTTAGATCTCTTTTAGGGACTACTTTTATAACTTGTTTAGTAGTAGGAGTCCGACTTCATTATGTTGGTCTCCTTTAAGTTATTTTTGTAAATAACTTTTTAGTAGTAGGAGTCCGACTTCGTTATATCGGTCTCCTTTAAGTTACTTTGCAAATAACTTTTTTAGTAGTAGGAGTCCGACTTCGTTATATCGGTCTCCTTTAAGTTACTTTTGCAAATAATTTTTTAGTAGTAGGAGTCCGACTTCGTTATATCGGTCTCCTTTAAGTTACTTTTGTAGTCCTCTTTTTTGGAACTTTGTCAGGTCTCTTTCAGGGGCTACTTGTATAACTTTTTTGGTTTTGGGCTGACTTTGTTATATCGGGCCCTTCTAAGTTAAAGTATTCCTCTTTATTAGGGTTGGCCAGACCTCTTTCCAGGGTTTACTTATAACTTGGGTTGACTTGGTCCGACTTCTTAACGTCGGCCAGTCTTTAAGTTATTATTTTAGCAATCCGTAAGACCTCGTCAGGTTCTTTTTTAGATCACTTTTGATAACTTCTTACATTATTCTGTGTTCATCTTTGTCGATTTGTAGAAAGTGGTTGTCATCTCTAGATCGTCCTTTGGGTAAATCGCGTTTTCACCTTTATCGGACGGTTGTCTTTATCGTGATCGTGCAGTGAAATTGTTTTTCACTTTCTGCCGATCGGTTACTTTATAATCGGACGATGAATGCTTCAGATTAATGCGTCTTGAACACTTGTAGAATATCTAAGATATATTTTATTCAAAGGAAAAGTGCAAATATATACATATGGGATCATCCTTTTAAGGCGGATAGTGTCTGAGTCTCAACTTGGTGCCTCATTAAAAAACCTTTTCAGGAAAAGAGTGCATCCAACAATGATATTTTTGTCTTTTCTAACTGTAGTACCTTCTTAGGTTGCAGGCGTGCCACGATCTGGGAAGCTCTCGTCCATCGAGTTCAGACAGTCTGTAGTAGCCCTTCCCAAGTACTTCTACAACTCGGTAGGGTCCTTTCCAGTTTGCTGTCAATTTTCCTTCTCCTGATCGAGTTGTGCCGATATCATTTCGGATTAGGATGAGATCGTTTTCTGCGAAACTTCTCGGCACTACCCTTTGATTATATCTGGAAGCCATTCGACGTTTTAGCGCTTCTTCCCTGATCCGAGCTCTTTCTTGGATTTCGGGTAGCAGGTCGAGCTCTTCCTTCTGGAGTTGGGAGTTTGCTCCCTCATTGTAATGAACTACTCTGGGCGATCCTTCCTCAATCTCTATCAGAATCATTGCCTCTATTCCATATGCTAATCGGAAGGGGGATTCCTTTGTGGTGGAATGTGGTGTCGTTCGATATGCCCATAGGACCTGTGGAAGCTCTTATGCCCATGCTCCCTTTGCATCTTGTAATCTCTGTTTTAACCCGGCCAATATAACTTTGTTAGCAGCTTCGGCCTGTCCATTGGCTTGTGGATGTTCAACGGAGGTGTACTGGTGCTTTATATTCAAGTCGGCTACTAGTCTCCTGAAGCCTGCGTCTGTGAATTGAGTGCCATTGTCTGTGGTTATGGAGTATGGAACCCCGAACCTCGTGACAATGTTCCTGTATAGAAATTTCCGACTTCCTTGAGCGGTGGCGCTGGCTAGGGGCTCTGCCTCAATCCATTTTGTAAAATAGTCTACTCCGACTATGAAGAATTTTACTTGTCCTGATCCCTGGGGAAAGGGTCCGAGAAGATCAAGTCCCCATTTTGCAAACGGCCAAGGTGAAGTCACGCTGATGAGCTCTTCTGGTGGGGCGATGTGAAAGTTGGCATGTTTCTGACATGGTGGACATGTCTTTACAAATTCTGTAGCTTCTTTCTGTAGAGTTGGCCAATAGAACCCCGCCCGGAGTACTTTTTTGGCGAGAGCCCGTGTTCCAAGATGATTGCCACAAATGCCGCCGTGTATTTCTTCTAGTACTTCCCTTGTGTTGGAGGTCGGCACGCATTTTAGTAATGGTATTGAGATTCCTCTTTTGTAGAGGATGTTATTTATGATGGTGTAGTACTGTGCCTCCCTTTTTAACCTCTTTGCCTCCTTTTCTTCTGTAGGGAGTGTTCCTGTTTTGAGGTAGTTGATTATGGGGGTTATCCATCCTTGGTCCTGATTTATTATGGCCAGGACTTTTCCCTCTTCCGAGATTGATGGGTTCTGTAGTATTTCCTGAATGAGGCTTCTATTGTTGCCCCCTGGTTTGGTGCTGGCTAGTTTCGAGAGTGCGTCAGCTCGGGCATTCTGCTCGCAGGGTATGTGACAGATCTTATATTCCCCGAGTTGTCCGAGCTGTTCCTTGGTTTTATCCAAATATTTTTTCATGGTAGGGTCCTTGGCTTGATAACTCCCTGTTATCTGTGAGGTGACTACTTGTGAATCGCTGTAAATGTTGACTTTTTGAACTCCAACCTCTTTAGCCAGCTTCAAACCAGCTAATAAAGCTTCATACTCGGCCTGGTTGTTCGTGGCCGGGAACCCGAACTTGAGGGAGAGCTCGACTTGGGTTCCTTGATTGCTTTCTATTATCATGCCTGTGCCACTTCCCGTTTTATTTGAAGAACCATCCACATAGAGATTCCATTCTGTGGGGGTTTCCAGGGCATCTATGAATTCTACAATGAAGTCGGCTAGATGCTGCGATTTGATGGCTGTCCGAGGTTCGTATTGGAGGTCGAACTCTGATAATTCTACTGCCCATTGTAAAATTCTGCCTGCTAAGTCTGTTTTCTGCTGTATTCCTTTTATGGCTGGTTGGTTCGAACCTTAATAGTGTGAGCCTGGAAGTACGGGCGAAGTCGTCGAGATGTTAAAATGAGAGCATAGGCAAACTTTTCTATCTTCTGGTAGTTCAGCTCGGATCCCTGTAGCGCTTTGCTAATGAAGTATACAGGTTGTTGCCTACTTTCGTCTTCTCTGACTAGTGCTGAGGCTATTGCCCAGCTTCCTACTGCAAGATATAATATGAGCGGTTCTCCTTCTCGTGGTCGAGATAAGATAGGTGGCTGTCCTAAGAACTCCTTGAAGTCTTGGAAGGCCTGTTCACATTCTGTCGTCCATTCAGACTGCTTTCCCTTCCTTAAAGTAGCATAGAAGGGGAGAGACCTTATCGCTGCTCCTGCTAAGAATCTGGATAGGGCGGCCAATCTCCCGTTGAGTTGCTGCACTTCTTTGACACAGGTGGGGCTCTTCATGTTGAGTATGGCTTGGCATTTATCCGGGTTTACTTCAATTCCTCTTTGTGTGAGCATGAAACCTAGGAATTTGCCTGCTTCTACTGCAAAAGTGCATTTTGCTGGATTGAGTCGCATGTCATGCTTCCTTATAGTGTCGAACACTTGAGTCAGGTCGGACAGTAGTGTGTCTTCGTTTTGTGTCTTTATTAACATGTTGTTCACATATACTTCCATGATTTTTCCGATGTGGTCTGAGAAAACTTTGTTCATTAGTCTTTGATAAGTAGCACCCGCGTTTTTGAGACCGAAAGGCATCACGATGTAGCAGTAATTTGCTTTCGGTGTTAAAAACGAGGTCTTTTCTTGATTTGGTGGATACATGGGGATTTGGTTGTATCCCGAATATGCGTCCATAAATGAGAGGTATCTATATTCGGAGGAGGCATCTACCAGAGCGTCGATACTTGGGAGTGGGTAAGGATCTTTCGGGCAGGCTTTGTTGAGATCGGTGTAATCAGTACACATTCGCCACTTCCCATTTGATTTTTTCACCAAGACGACGTTGTCTAACCATAGCGGATACTTGACTTCTCCTATGAATCCTGCCTCCAGTAGTGCCTGTACCTGTTCTTCCACAGCTTGGGATCGTTCAACTCCCAGCTTCCTTCGTCTCTGCTGCACAGGCCGAGATCCTGGATAGACCGCCAACTTGTGGCTCATTAGCTTAGGGTCTATGCCCGGCATGTCTGCCGCTTTCCATGAGAAGAGGTCAATATTATCTCGTAAGAATTGTATCAGTAATTCTTTTGAGTCTCTTCTTAGGATCGTGCCGATATTAGTTGTTTTATCCGAGGTGTCTCCGATCTGAATCTTCTCTGTCTCACCTTCTGGCTGCGAACGAAGTTCTTCTCGTCGCTGAACTCCGCCAAGTTCAATTGTATGAAACTCTTCCCCTCTGCCTCTGAGATTTAGACTTTCGTTATAACAGCGGCGTGCCATCTTCTGATCTGCCTTTATCGTGGCTATCCCTTCTGTAGTTGGGAATTTCATGCATAGGTGTGGGGTCGAGACTATCGCGTCGAGTTGATTAAGTGTTGTCTGACCTATTAGAGCATTGTAGGCTGAACTTACGTCGACCACAATGTAGTCTATTTTGAGGGTCCTGGATTGGTTCCCTTTTCCGAAGGTTGTGTGTAGCGATACGTATCCCAGTGGTTGTACCGGGGTGTCTCCTAGTCCGAACAGACTATTCGGGTATGCTCTAAGTTCCTTTTCATCTAAGCCGAGTTTGTCGGAGGCTGTTTTGAATAAGATGTCGGCAGAACTCCCTTGGTCTACTAATGTACGGTGTAGATTGGCGTTTGCCAGTATGATAGTGATGACCATGGGATCGTCGTGTCCCGAGATGATGCCGGATGCGTCCTCTTTAGTGAATGTTATCGCCGGGATGTCGGGTGCTTCTTCCTTTCCCTCGACATGATATACTTCTTTGAGATATCTTTTTCGGGATGATTT
Organism: Arachis ipaensis; assembly: GCF_059453495.1. Lineage (NCBI taxonomy): Eukaryota > Viridiplantae > Streptophyta > Magnoliopsida > Fabales > Fabaceae > Arachis > Arachis ipaensis. The sequence continues at coordinate 127,828,979 of NC_142442.1, read as the reverse complement.
GGAGATCCCACCTCCTGCGAATCCGCCGTATATCATGTGGACGTGTCTTTCTGGTGTCCGAGGTGATCGTTCAGCTCGTCCGTCATCTTCATCCCTTCGTCTCTTTCTTTGGTCGTCATCTCGGGTGGCCAGAAATCGATCTAATTTTCCTTCTCTCACCAATTTTTCTATGATATTTTTCAAGTCGAAGCACTCGTTGGTGGAGTGCCCTCGGACTCGATGTTATTCACAATATTCCTTCCGGTTTCCTCCTCCTCTTTTGCCTTTGAGTGGTCGTGCTGGGGGGATTTTCTCTGTGTGGTAGACTTCTTTGTATACGTCGACCAGGGATACTCTGAGAGGAGTGTAGTTATGGTATTTTTTGATTTTCTCCCCCTGTCGATCTTCTTTCCTTTTGGAGTCCTTGTCTTTGTCTCGGTAGGGGGCCCCAGATTTTGAGGTTTCTCCGAGCGTTCTCTTCCATGTTGATGTATTTTTCTGCTCGCTCCTGTACTTCGTCTAAGGAGGTAGGGTACTTTTTTGATATAGATTGGCTAAAAGGTCCCTCTCGTAGGCCATTGATGAGTCCCATGATGGCGGCCTCTGTTGGTAAACTTTGTATGTCCATGCATGTTTTGTTGAATCTTTCCATGTAGTTGCGGAGACTCTCCCGATCTCCTTGCTTGATCCCTAGTAAACTGGGTGCGTGCTTAGCTTTATCCTTCTAGATGGAAAATCTGGCCAGGAACTTTTTGGCCAGATCGTCAAAGTTTGAGATGGACTTTGGAGGTAAGTTGTCGAACCATCTGATTGCTGTCTTCGTGAGGGTTGTTGGAAAAGCTTTGCAGCGAACGGAATCTGAGGCGTCGGTAAGGTACATTCTGCTTCTGAAATTGCTGAGATGATGGTTGGGATCTGTGGTGCCGTCGTACAAAATCATATCCGGGAGTTTGAAGTCTTTTGGGATTTTGGTTTTCATGATTTCCCTGGTGAATGGATCTTGTTCTTTGCGTGAATTTTCCTCAGGAGTAGTCCGAGGAGTTTTTGATTTGAGATCGGCTTCTAATTGCTATAGTTTTTCTTCCAATTCTCGACGTCGCCGTACCTCTCTTTGAAGATCCTTTCCGATTTTCCATTGTTGTTGGGTTTCTTTCTCAAGTTGCTTTAAGCGATCTTGAAGCGCTTCTATTGCTCCCAATTTTGGTGAGTTTTTGTCTCCGTTGGATTCCGGGATATCTTTTGGTGTGGTGTCCGCGTTTTTGTGCGGCGTTCTGTTTTCTAGATCGGAGTCGTGGTCGTTGTCATGGCCGTCCGCCATGGTGTTGGGATGACTTCCAGGTTCCCCGGCAACGGCGCCAATGTTCCGAGGGTTACCTGAAACTGGAGGTCGATCTCGGACGAGATCTTCTGTACTGGTTGATGCTGATGTGTCCGGCTGGTGAGTGGCGGCCGGAGCTGTCGTGTCCGACTTATTGATCTAGCTGCACTGCTGATCCTTTGTCACCGGAGGGTGGGGGGTACCTTCAAGAGACTCCGATACTTAAGTTAGCACGTGTATTAAGCAGGTTTTTAGTAGAATCAGAGTATGAGTTATACCTGGGTGCTCCAGTGTATTTATAGTGGTGTAGAGTGACCTTTTTAGATAAGATAAGTTAGTTATCTTATCTTATCTTATCTTATGGTGAGGTCAGCTTATCTTCAACGGAACCGCCCTTCCCTCTGTAGGCTTGGGCTGCCTTTGGATTGGGCTGTGTCCCTTCATTTGGGCCCTTTACTGGGCTTTCCTGTCGATTTGGCCGAGTTCTTCGCAAAGAAGTCGGTCCGCTTGACCTGAACAGGTCGGTCGCTTTGCTACTGAACATCCCGGTTCGGACAGCTCGACTCAGGGTATGAACAGGGACTAAGGCATTAGTTTCAAAAATAAGGATTAGGGAAGGTGTGGATTCTACTTTTTGAGAGAAATGAAATTGTATAATTAGTTTATCACCTATTCATTAGATAGTGGTGTGGCCCTTCAATAATTAAAATAATAATATTAATAATAGTAATAATAACAATAAAATAAACTAGCAAAATACAAATAATAATTTAATAATGATGATGATAATAATAATAATTATAATAATAATAAGAAATAAATAAATAGTAGAGTGTATATATATAGACCAGTACTAAATTAAATGTATAATATTAAAAAATCTTTTAAATTAATAACATTAGGATGTATGTGTATAGACCAATACTAAAAAAGTGAATCTGAGGTTGGTGATTTAACAAAAGACCAGTACTGTATATAAAACTTAAGTTTTTATAATAACAAATAAATAAATACATAATTTTTACTTCATTGTATCTAAATATAATTAGTAAATAAAAAATACTCACTATATAAGGTATTTAAATATCAAATAAGGTTCTCTTTTAAAAGATCTTTTAAAAAAGATATCACTTATTTATTTTCAAAGCTCATCCAAACAAATTTGTAATTGTGTTTATCAGAGTTGATACAAATAAATATTTGTATTACATGCTTAAGAATAGAATTTAACTAACATGCATTTTCAAAATATTTGTTAAAATTATTACTAATAAAATTTATAATTTTTTATTTTTTATAATATTAATAAATACACAACAAAAATTTGAAAACTAAACTCAATATATTTTTTATAACATTTTCTGTAATTAATAGGTTTAACATGTGCACTTAAATAAATCGTTAATCGGTATATATCTGATTTAACATGTGCTTTCAAAAAAAATACTGGAAAAAAAAATTGTTGATTTCAAGGCAAAAAATGAAAACGAAAAGAAAAGCTTCCTTAAAAGAAAGAATACAAGAGTAAAGATTAGGGACAAATAAGATACTTGAGAAGCTTTTTTATTTTTAAAATTTATCATATACAAAATTGAAACAGACTTGTAACAACTCTTGGTGTCTCTAATAATAAATGATAAGCCAAAAGAATTACCATAAAATAAGATCAATCTAGAATAAAAGCTAGGAATAATTAATGGGTTATTTCCAATTACACAAGGTTAAGAGAAAACAACATTAGTCAATGGCATCTCCGTTCACAAAATCTAAACCCCACCAATGACTAAGCATCTTAATCAATGATATGTTTTACTTCCGAAAATACCACACTGAGTAGTTATTATGAAACTATCTCTTGGCTTATGTGCTGCTTTATTATTTCATGATTTCCAAAATTGGATTTCAGAGTAATTATTCGCCAAAATAACAACAAATAGAGAGAGGTTCAAAGAAATTAAGAAAAAAAGAAAACCATTAAAATATTAATCCAATACTGTTGAAATCCAAAATATGTATATTCTTTGTCTGTGTTGGTGGCTGCAACAACAGGGTTTAGTGTTATATGTGGCACATTTAGAATTATGGTACTTTGTTTACATGTTTAGGTGTTCTTAGTTTTGTGGTTCTTGTTGGTTTGATTATGTTAATTCTTTTTTGTTTATAGCTGTATAAAAAAGTAGAAGTAACTGAGTACCTCTAATACTATGCATTGCATTATGGTTTTTGATTATTTGTTAATGTACTTTTATTTCTTGTTTTCACCACATTGTAAGGAAGCTGTTCTATATGCTAGATATAATACATGGGCCAATTATCAGAATATAAGAAGTAGCTCTAGAACTAGATGCATTAGTTGAGTTATGAGTGTTTAACGATCAAACTAATAAGTTTAGGGAAAAAAAAAACAAACAGTAACAACACCTGTAAACAACACAAATTGAATAGCATATTGTTTCTTGTAATCTGAAAAGTAAGAATATCATTTAAAAAATGAAAACTTATCAGATTTCCTTTTGTGTTCAGAGAATAACCATCAGTATAATCAACAAAAAAGTTCAACATAACTAGTGTAAGCACATGCATAAAAGAATTTTATATTTTCTAAATAAATTCTGTACCAGTTCTTGCTGAGGTCTTTTATTTTGATCAATAATAAAATTCCTCTCCTCAATGATCTTCGAAATAAGACCCTTTGCCTAAAATAATAAGTCTGGTACAAATAGTAGAGATAAGAACGTATTAATTATGAGTCTCTTATCAGATAAAGCTAGTTTAAGTGTAGAATTATTAGGTGTTTATAATATACCATAGAAGTAATAAAGTAATTAGCAATAAGTTATTTTATGCTATAAATTTTATTCATATAACATAAATAAGATATAAACATTCTAGTTATTAATAAAAGATATTTTTATTAATAACTAGATAGAATGTTTACTTTAGATTCAATCAATGAAACACACTTCATTCAGTTTACTTCTTAGCCAAATTATTTCTCTTTTTTTTTTCCTTTTTAATTCTGCAAATTTTACAGATTATGCTTCATGATCAAGAAGTTTTCATACTGAAAATCTTCTTTTCTTTTTCCATTACTATTTTTATATGTATGTATGGTATCAATTTAAATTTTTCTAATCTCATCTTATTGTCTTTTAAATTGAATTGGAATATATTTTAATTTGAAAGGAACTTATTTAAGATCTTATCGCACTATAAGAAATGGAGTCTACTAGTTCATTTGTTCGACCATTACAATCACTAATGTAACTAAAATGAAATGAAATGAATAAAAGGTCTTATCACACTATACTTTGCCTGTTATTAACAGAATAAGGTCTTATCATAATAAAATAAGTTCCTTTGCTCACTGAGAAAAGAAAACAGAGCCTTGTTCTTATATAACCATAAAGAAAATAACAAGAAAAAATCATACAAAAATTTAAACAAATTCGAAAGAGACTTTTACCTATATTTGTTATATAAAGCTTACATATTTCTACTAATTAATTTCTTATATCATTGCATTTTGATACGCTTGATCTTTATTTTTCTCTAATTTAAACATTAGTATGATAATGTACATTCATTCTGAACAAATGCTGACTAAGATAGTAGATAATAACAACTGATTAACCAGAAAATCGGTGGTTATGGCACTCATTAGTCTAATCTAAGAAATTATTCTATATTAAAAACCCTACACATAGTCCTGTTGGGAAATGAGATAGGATGGTTAGGAGACAACAAGTGTGGCCAAAACTAACTATTGGTATTCGATTAAGAAGAAAATGATTAATGTGGACAGATTTGAATTTTGAAACCAAAAGGAAAACAGAACAAAATTGAAAGAGTAGTTTTGTACATACCAATAATCTAAATGAAGAAGCTGATCGGCGATGGACCCACCGGCAACAGGAAGTGCGATGCAGCTGGTATTGATGGACGGAGGGGAATGGTGGCAAGGATTCACACACGGAGGTGTGTTTCGCGTCTTTTTCCCTTTTGTGTTCGCGCGAGGAAGATAAAAAGTGTGAATCTGATTCTTGACTGTATATACCCAAATAAAGAAGAACAAGATCAATCTGAGCCAAATTAAAAAGTGAAACCAAAAAGAAAGCTCAACCAAATTGAAAGAGGACTTAGCAAACCTAAGTTTTGGACCAATATTAGAGGGAGGGGAAGCAACTCAATGATGGACACAGCAATGGGAAGGAGGAGACTACTGGAATTGACTGAGGGGAGCACCGCGGCGGCAAAGATTCCCAGAGAAGTGGTTTGTGCCCCTGCACAATTGACTTCGCGCGAAAAAGGATTCTATGAACGTGCTATGTTAATTGTAACACCCTACCACCCTAAGAATTACCTCTATACGTAAAGCAAAAGGGCAATAAAGTACCACGACAGTTCTAAAGCTCATACAATAATATATAATCAAGGAATATAATACACTAAAAGCCCGATGAAGGAATAAAGCTCAAGAGACACAAAAAACATGGTTACAAAAGCGCAAAGCGTTCACACATAGTAACAAAACGCGTAGGCACAAAGATAAACATAATAAATAGAACAAACAAGCATATATATATATACAAAAGAGGACTAGTCACAGCCTGCGGAGTTTAGGTCGGCTAGTCAAAATAGAATACAGCAGAGTTTTGATGTTTAAAACGGCTAACATCCTATATCTCAAAGTTTCCAAAATACAAGCCTCTAAGGCAACAAAATATACAAAAGTGAGAGACTACAAATGTAAATCAAAAGAAAAACTGAGTCATTCTCTGTTCTGTCACCATCCGCAAACTCACCAAGGTGGGTTGCGACCTGCATCTGAAAAACAACAACAATATATGGTATGAGAACCGGGGGTTCTCAGTATGGTAACAGTGTCCAAAAGATAAGATATAAGGTTCTGGGAAGCCAAAGGCAATCCTAGGACTTCACATCGATACAAACATTCAAACTTAAAGAAAATATATAATAAAACTATAAATAGGTTAGTCTAACTTAAGGGATTTCTATTCTAACAGTCACCACTGTCCCACAGCCTTCGCCATCCTACCCTCCATGCAATCTCATCGCCACCGCCTACCGATCATCCTTAAACCCAACAAAACACAATTAATGCAAACAAGTAAAGCACAATTAATATACATATACAGTAGGTTGATCGATTAGCAATTAGACATATTATTCAATTAGGCATAACTCAAGTAATCAAAGCAAACAAGCATGTAAAAAATGTATATGATGAATGTCTATCCTATTATTGACTCATGATATCACTTGTCGGTTCTAAGTTGCCAACCCGACACATCCTTTCGAATGTTGCCTTTCTGCCACGTCCCTGGGATATAGTGCCCGACTCACTATATGCACCCCTAGGATATCGTGTCTGGCTCACATTTATGCGCAACCCTAGGATATAGTACCCGACTCACTCTCTCCACCCTAGGATATAGTGCCCAACTCACTCTTATGGTAAGAAAGGTTATGCGAGCAGAATACTACCTCAGCCCTCACATCTGAACGTAGGCGGGAGACCACCACCGCAGCCCCTACACCAGCGCCGCTATCTCGACAAGCGGGATTCACCACCGTCCTTGCCAGGCGCATAGCAACTGAACAATAATTTCATGAGTCTTAACCTCAACAAGCAGGGTTAACCACCATCGTTGTCAGGTACATAGCAAATCCTCAACATTCTCATGTGTCACAATCTTAATCTTTCAAAAATCATCATTAACTCATTTTTTCTCAAACCATTATTCTCCATCTTTCATAATTCATTCATTCTCAATCTTTCATAAATTCATTATTCATATCCATTCCTCAATTACCATCAATACACCACTCTATCAATCCACTCAAGTTAACCTTCCACAAAATATCCCAAGCCTAAGCCACCGTCTCTATTCAAACCAAAAATAACATTTTTAATTCACCCAACGCTCTCTCTGGTGTTCCAAAGTCTAAAAACTAGCTAGGGGACCTTAAACAAGTGTTACTGAGGTTTATAAGCTTTTCGGTAAGGCCAAACAGTTAAAAATAAGATTTTAGTGCAAAAACAGGCCCTATGAATACGCATCATACTGTTCGTATGCACACACCAGACGGCTTCCCCAGCCTATGCGTACGCACCATATTGTGCGTACACACAACTTGCAAATTTTTCAGGATGTCGTACACACAACCCCCTTGTGCATATGCACGTGTCGCAACACACGCTCTGGTCTGTACGTGCGCAGGATAGTGTGTGTGGGCACACAAACCAGAGTTTCAAGATTTTTGCAACATCCCAGAATTCAATTTTTTATACCTAATTTCTAATATCCATAACTTTTTCTACAAAATTTTAATTTTCCTAATCTTTATATCATTTTAAAACTCTTTCAACCATCTTTAATTTGAAATAAAGTTCAGTCGAATCCAAACTCTGAAGGCCAATTTGTGTTCCAGCAAAGTTGGTTAAAAACAAGATTTTATCAAATTTGCCAAATTCTCAAAACACCAAATCTCTCAAATCGGACCAATTTACACTACACCACATCCGACAAATAGCAGCGGTTATGCAATCAATTTGCAGTGATTTTTAACTGCTGCAGAATGGATAGCAGCGGTTGATAACCTGCTGCAAGATAGCGTGCGGCTAAACCTTTAGCAGCGATTAATAGTAACCGCTGGTATAACCGCTAATAAATGGTATTTTGCGGCGACATAGTTTTGCGGCGGTTCTAACCGCTACTAAAACGTGAATAGGGCTGCTTGTAGATGGCAGCGGTTGTTAATCGCTGCAAAATGCCATCCATTGAAAAGCTGTGTTAAAATATAGCGGTGGATTTGTAACCACTGCCAAATGTAGAGTTATATATATTTTTTTTAAAAATCCGAATTTATAATAATATATGGCAATTCTTTAATTCCTTATACATTCTTCCACTAAGTTGCTTTAATTTATTAAAACAACCAACAACCAATCAAACTAAAACACACAAAACAGAACAAAAATATATATGCAAAAGTCAATCATTATAATAGTAATTTGAATTCAGTGCATCGATGTCTGTAAACTACAAATAAATATCTCAAAAGTCATTAAGACAGTGAATAGTTAAAAAGTATTCAGATTCCAAGATTTATCATTCAGATCATTAGTGCCAGCACATCATCTTGCATGGGATGAATTCGGTGCACTTTCCAAAGAATCTAAATCTGTAGCTATTTCAGGTGGCAAATTACCTCCTTGTTGCTGGATTATGTATCTTAACAAATTTCCCATTGTCCATCTTTTTGCCTTCTCTTATGCTGCCTTTGCTTCCATTCTCTGTCTCTTTGCCTTTTCCTCTGCTGCCACTGCCTTGAGTTCTGCTGCCTCCGCCTTAAGTTTTATAATCTTTATCTGATACTCCTTAATCTGCACACTGGAGTCAGACTGTTGTGGAATATTATAAAAACACTGAGCAGGACATGGACCGAAACCTAGTCCACGAACTCATCTTGGGTGCTCCTTTCCAAGCACTTGTGCAAGGGAATCATTCTGTAAAAGCTCCTTGCTGGAGGTATCTTGGCCCTAAATATGTTCAATTGCTTCCTATAGACATGTGAGATTCAGATTTACACTAATTTAAATTCAATGGTAGTAATTCAAAAAGAAATTTGAAAAATTAAAGAACATGATTTACCCCAACAACACACGCATCTTCATTCATATACGAACCATCCTTTTTTTTATAACTCATGGTCCATGTCTCTCCTCTACCAATAGGCCTTCGCTGTCGTTGCTCCTATAACATTCATCAAGACACAATCATATAACAAACAACACTATATTACCAAAAATAAGTCAAAATTCTAAAACTAAATTTAAATTGATTACTTCTTTGTGTCTCTTTCTTGCCATTGTTTTAGAACCTCCAGTATGTGCGTACAGTTGCTTTGAACGATTTATGGCATTTTTTTCTACACTTCTCCTACGAACAAAAAGACAAACATAAATGTTAACGGGATAAATTAATACAATGTTAATGGTCTATAACATAGCCATGTACAATTTGAGGAAACACAAAAAAGCATAAGGTGAAGATATTTTGGGTAGAAGTTTTTCCACTATCACAATAAATTCAGCATATTTAGTAGTAATTCATGACAGTTCAAAATCGAATACAATGAAATACCAACTCAATATTTGTTACTTGTGTGTCCTCCTTCAACAGATATTCAAGAAATGATTTCCAGTGATTTGCATCTATTCCTGATGGCTTACACTTGACATTTTTCTCAAAAGTCAGTTCTTTGTCATAAACCTTATGGAACAAAAGATTTCTTGCGTTCCTCCAGGATCTTCCTATTCTTTGTATAATTTCCCGCTTTATTCTTCCTCTTCCATCGTCCTCATAGTGAAAGACTCGCTACAAATAGTTCAGATCATAAGATAATACATTGTGCATGATAAAGATCTTCTATCAGTGCTTTCAAACCGTCATTGTAACCACTTAACTTTAACTCCACATCCATACTACATCACAAGTGATTAAATCAACACACAAGCAAATAGATCGAGAGCTTTCCACCATGAAAACTTTATCCAAAAGGCTAAGTTCAAAGAGCAAGTTTCACAACCAATATAACCATATAAAGAGCAAGAATCACAACCAATATAAGCATGCCTAATCACATAAGGCCACATAACTTGGTCCACATAAAGATTAACAAGAGATTATCATACAGACAAAAAATCATAGTAGGTGGACCTTGATCATGAACTTCAAGAATAAAGAGACCCTTGACAAAGATGGCTCAATATTGAGTATTTGTTTTTCAGCAATCAAAGGTAGTTGGGAACAAGCGCATGAAAGCCACTCTTACCCTCTATATTCCCTCCTAACATACACCTTATCAGTAACAGGATCAAATCAAATCTTGATGGACCGCTCACCTGATCATACATGCCATAAAAATCATACATGCTACAAAATTTTCCAATAATGATAATGGAAAAATCACCTTCAATATATGAGAAGAATCCCCCTTGCTGGACCAGCTTAGTAATGATCAAGTATATATCACTTCATTAAATAATGGTATTAGTTAGGGTTAAGTACGATTTTGGTCCCTAACGTAGAGGCCGAAAATTTGTTTCGTCCCCAAGTTTTTTTTTTTGCAAACAAAATTGTCCCCAAAGTTCATGCTTGTTTTAAAATGATCTGGCGGACAATTATGCCCCTGAGTTCGTTATTATCCATTACTATTTGTTAATCGAATAATAATAATAATAATAATAATAATAATAATAATAATAATAATAATAATAGGGAATGTTGTGGAAGAGGGAGAAGAGCATTGTCTTGTTGGCAAGGATCAGAGGAAGGAAGCTGCGCTAGGGTTCAACGAAGTAGAGGAAGTGGTCAGAAACGCCGCTTCGATAGCTTCCTAGCGTTCTAGATCGGGTCGAATTCGATCACCTGCGAAGGAGTTGGTATGTGGGCATGGGGAGAGGCCAATTCTGCGAACCTCAATGACAAAGGACAACCCAGGCCGATAATTTTGGGGGTTGCGTCTACTATGAGGTATTTTGTTGGCCTCTATTTTGAGAGACTGAGTTTCTCCATCTGGGTTTTTTTCATCTTATGAATTCTGGATTGTGATAGGTTCAGGATGGCTGTGATTTCTTTAGGTGGGCAGACCCAGAAGCTGGAGGAGCGTAGTAGGATTCTGAAATTGCAAGAAACAGGAAGAAAATTACAACTTTGAAGACAAGGTTGAAGGATGTCGAATGGAAGCTGAGGATTGTAGCTACTTTAGGGGTAGTCGGGTGGATTGGGTTTTTGTATTTGTTGCTGTATAATCCACACAAGTTAAGGCAACCATATGGAATGCACTTAAATTGCAGATGATTAGAACATGAATTTTAGGATTTTATTGTGTTCTTTTGGTTATTTGATAGGAAAACTTTTAATGTTATAATGATCTTTTGTGCTGTATCTTTTGTGAACATATTTGAATGTATGAATGACAGTGTTGTGTTAGTTTCCAAGCATAAAGCAGAGGATATGTGTTGCAATACTCTAAAGTAGATATCTGTTCACCTGGTAATGACATACACAGACCAATGAACCTTAAAACACTGACAATTCAAGTCAATCATAACACAATCTATAAGCCAAAAAGGCCAATTACAGAATTAAAGATGTCACTTAAACAAAAAATACAGACCAACAGTGTTCATAAACAAACTTGAAACTACTAAACCACATAGAACAAAAGCCGGAATTTCTTCCTTAAATTGTTATACAGATGCCTCACACAGTATCAGTTGTCAACCCCTGGAATGACTTCTTCAAAAGCTGGTAAGAAGCCCTGCAGTAGAAATGTGAGCTTGCAAGTTAGTATAGTGTTCACAATAATTCATAAAATTTAAAAACCATTATCAAATTAATGTTCACCTTCTGCTGATCCGACATGAATGTGCACCTTCCAATTTTCTCAGCACCCAAATCGTCAGATAGTTGTCTTAGAAACTAAACCCAGGAGTCCTTTGTCTCAGCTTTAACCACCGCATAAGCAATCGGAAGGATCTGTTCATTGGCGTCTCTTCCTATTGCAGTCAATAACTGGCCACCCTGAGGAGTCTTCAAGAAACACCTGTCCAAACTGATAAAGGGTCTGCAATGTTGGAAGCTCTTCTTGCATGCATCGAAGCAGACATATAGTCTTTGGAATACACAATAATTCATCAATTTTGGGTTCTGGACCTCCTAGCAAAATCTGGGCTCCGAATCACTTTTAGGCTGACTGATGAACCTGGATTTGCCCTTAGAAGCTCAGCACAATAATAATTAATCCTTTTATACTGCTCCCTAAATGCACCCTGAATCTGACTTAGTGCCTCTTGCTTTGATTTGGCTACCATGGACTTGGTCACAGTTACATTCCATTTCTTATGTACCTTTGCTTATAACTCGTTTGTTTTAATTCTAGGATTAGACTCTACCTTCTTCTTAAACTGGGCTCCAAGCCACATAGTGTGTAGTATGCCAACCCTGTGTGTTTGCATGCAGGTGTGCTGCAGGTTCATGCTTTTTAATTGCCATGTGGATTCATCCCCAACCCTATGTGCATAGAGCCAGAATGGGCAATCCTTCTGACAAACAGCTCTAACCCTCACTAAGTCACACTTCTTAAATTTGATGCTCCTAGCCATATGAACTGCATAAGCCAACACAGTGTCCTTAAATTCTTGTCTGGATACATAAAGTGTTCCTACCTCCCATCTATAGCTGCTCATATCCTTCGAAGGTTTATGAACTGGAAACCTTTGACCCCACGATCTGATACATCATTGGCTTCATCCTCGGCATCATCATCGTCCCCCTCATCTCCACCAATCATATGGTCTATCTCCAACTCATCACTATCTGCTCCATCCTCATCACTAAATTGACTTATCCTAACCCCCTTTCCCTTGCCAGCAGTAGCTTCCTTAGGCACAGAATTATCCTCATCAAATTCACTATCGTACTCATACTCCTCCTCACTATCAGTGAAGTGAACGTCTCCTACACTATGCCCCTCCTCATCTGCTCTATCCTCACTATCTTCATCACTGGTTTCACTTCCATCTACTCGAAACTCATTCCACCCTCGGTTCCCTTATTAGGTTCCCCACTTGCCTCTGCTGCCTCAGTCCCGTGCCCTTCGAAAATAACCAAGCCAAGCCCAGCATCTGTCCCCTCTTCAGCTACTCCCCCAACGTCAATGTAACTCACTTCCGGAAACGGCTCCGCATCGCCCACATCGTGGACCACAAACAACTCTATCAAGCACCTTAACCCAACAATGTTGCACATTTCGATTGCGTTTGCATCACCTTTCAACATCTTCAAGCTTGTCTCCAAATGATCCAAGCTTGGATCTTTATACCACAACGCTGCAATATTGGCGTGCAAGTATCCTAACTGCCTTAACTCTTCATAAGCCTCAAACACAGACCAACGATCACCGTCAGGGACGGACTCAAGTAGGGAAATAGGGTGGCATTTTCCCCCATTCTTATTTTTTTAAAAAAAAAATATACATATATAATATATCCCTATTTTAAATTTTAAATAATCCCATTACAAATAAATTTAGCCCAATTATTTAAAGTCTCAAATCCACTTTATCTTTCTATCATTTTGACTATTAGTTAACTAAATTAAATTTAGTCTTCTCTCATTCTCAAATCCCAACCGTCATCACTCCTTTATTCTCTTAAATCCTCTTCTTAGTTTCAACTTTTTTTTCTATTCCTTTTTTAGTGGTCATCTTTTCTTCATCAAAAGGTAAATTTTAAATTCTCTAATTTTTTTCATATAACTCTTCATGACTCTATATATCTTTCAATTTCATTGTTTCTCTTTTTGATATTTTCAATTACAAATTATAATTCAAGAAATTATACTTTAGGTATTAATCTAATATTTTATTCTCTTTATAAATTTATATATTTTATTTTATTCTCAATTTAATGATCTTTATTATTTATTTATTTATCTTTCATTCTATTTTATTATATCTAATTATGTTGCATATAAATTTCTAAAGTCAATTGATCAATTTACTAATTTAGTATATATATTTTTTATTTATAGAAATAATAATAGAAAAATATTTTAAAAAATATCTGTCATTTTATTTTATTATATGTAATTTTTAGTTTTTTTTATTCGAATAATTAATGTGCACTTTTATTTTTTTGAATTTAGATTAATATATTTTTTGATAGTAATGTATATTATTTTTGCCCCCTAATATAACTTTTCTGGGTCTGTCACTGATCGCCGTCAATGTCCTCGATAATTGTACTTTGACCCTTCAAGTACTTAAATACCCCCACTTCATATCCAAATGCACCGCCATGATGCACCCTCATGTTTATGTATACCATCTTCTGCTCAGTCAACCCTGTTATACAATAGAATACATTACTAAAACAGATACAGCAACAAAGAAACACATATATACAAACCCTAGCTATAGCAGCAGACTCGAAAGCCTGCATTCAACCCCAAAATGCTCAAATAGAGCAACATGGTGCTCAAGTGCAAACCCCCAAGATATTGTAAACAGTTGACGTGATTGCTGGAGGTATGGAAAGTAACCGTACCTGGACAATCAGTTGGTGCCGCGATGAAGATCAGTCACTAATGTCACACCACACCGATTCTGAAGCTTAAACTAGCCAAATCTCGACAACCCGTTTAGTAGACTCTCTTCGCACCTACGTGTGAGAGTTTCACACCAACATTTTAGCTTTCAAGTGTTTTAAGGAACATTAGGAGTTACTTGAGGAGCAGGAGTATAATTCGCGGGAATGAAATCAAGGGAAAAAAACCACAAGGAGCAAACTTGTCATTAAAATTTATTTTTGGTGGTGACGGAGAAAAATATCGGTAAAGATTTTCACAAAAATTATCGCGTTGCAAGTATAGTTCTAAACCAACAAATTATCCTCGGTTAACGTTTAAATCGTTTGTCACTTAAGCAAACCCAATAAAATTAACCGAAATATTTAAACCTCGGGTCATCTCTCAAGGAATTGCAGGAAAGTGTAGTTATTATTGGTTATGAAAAAGCATATTTTTAGGTTTTGTAATAAGAAACAAGAAAGTAAAATGGCGAGAAAATAAATTAATAACTAAGAAAGCTCTTAGCAAGGAAAGAGAATTAGAAGTCCTATCCTCATTATCATTGTCAATTGTGACGATAAATGTGAATTGCCTTCACTTAGTTAACCTCTAACCAATGGAGGAAGGTCAAGTGCATACAATTAACTTGAGTTCACAAGTCTTAGTCAACTCATAGTGAGAGACTAGCTTTAGTGAAGTTCAAGCTAACCGGCAATCTCCAATTACCATTCAACAAAAGACTTTTGATAATTCAAGAGTCTCTAAATAATCAATCCAAGTCAAGAACATAAAAATCTAAATTAAAATCCACCCAAGCATTTTATCAAACACTTGGAAGGCATGTAAAAGCATGAAAAATTAATAAGAGATAATAAAATCTAAGATACCCGATTGCAAGACAACAATAACCAATAATTAAAGAAAGAACAATGACATAGAAATATGAATTGCATTAATCTAAATCAAAGGGAGCAAGAGTGCGTCAACAGTGAAATAAACAAACGGAAGCAATAACAAATAAACTAAAAGAAGTAAGATGCTAGAATAAACAAGAGTAAATGAAAACTAAATTAAAGTAATGTAAAAATCTGAATCTAAGAAGGAACATGACTAAAAACCCTAAAACCTAGAGAGAGGAGAGAGCCTCTCTCTCTAGAAAACTACATCTACAACCTAAAATTGAATGAATGAGTAGTGAATGATTGATTCCCCCTTCCAGCTCCACTCTGCAGCCTCTAATCAGTACTTTCGGGCCTAAATCTGGGTCAAAAGCAGCCCAGAAATCACCCCTAGCATTTTCTGTAAATTGCATCACGTGGCGCTCTGTCACGCGTACGCGTCGCTTAACAAATTCCTGATCACGCGTACGTGTCACTTGTATCCTGCACCAGTCATGCGTACGCGTCACTGCCAGCTTCTCAAAACTGTGATTTCTTGTGTTCCTTCCACTTTTGCATGCTTCCTTTCCATCTTCTAAGCCATTCCTACCCTAGAAAACCTGAAATCACTTAACAAACATATCATGGTATTGAATGGTAATAAGAGAGGATTAAAATTAGCAAATTTAATGCCAAATAAGCATGTTTTCAATGATAATACAAAATTAGGAAGGAAAATATAAAACATGCGAATTACATGAATAAGTGTGAGAATAGTTGACAAAATCCACTCAATTCAGTATAAAATAAACCGTAAAATAGTGGTTTATCAGTGCAAAAGGTCCATTTTAAAACAAGCATGAACTTTGGGGACGATTTTGTTTGCAAAAAAAAAAAAACTTGGGGACGAAACAAATTTTTGGCCTCTACGTTAGGGACCAAAATTGTACTTAACCCTGTTAGTTACTAATACAATCTGTTAAAACTTTTTGGTAAAGGAACCCATCAAATCCTATTAAAGGAATCAAGCTGAATCTCTTCTACAATAGCTTTCTACATGCAGAGATAAAAATAACAAAGTTGAAAGGTGAAGGGATTTTTGGTCGGGAGGGTTGAGGAGGAGCAGACTAAAAGTTAACAGAAAGAAAACATATAATAATTAACCACCTAAAAAGACTTACATATTATCAGAAAATACATCATTAGACATGAACAGTTCTCGGCAACAAAATTCAAAGCAATGAACAAAAAAAAAACCCAATATGCACTATCTTTTTCTAATTTACCAGACAAAAATAGAAAAATAGAAAAACAAAGAAGTTCACCTATTGACAGAGAATAGCAAAACAGAAAAACAGCATAAGCAGAGCTAGTCAATAATCAAATAATCTCTCAATAAAAATTAAACCCACAAAACATTCATATTTTCAAACTTAGGAGTGTAACGGATTCCACTTGTGCAAATATGTTCCATATTTATTTTCTTCTGACATTTTGATTTAACCACAAGTCATAAATAATAGATAGTTACTCTCTAATTACTTATTATAAAAGCAGATTTCACAATCTCATGAGGTTTATAAGTTTTATTATTATTACAATTGTTATTATTATTATAATTTTTAGTTACATTGCTATACACGAAGGACCGGATGATTTGGAACTAAGCTATATAATAACGTAGTGCAATTTACACTAAACAAAAAAGTCCTTGTATATATATTGATATTCTCTAAGAATTTGTATGGTCGATATCATGTGTGTGCGTCTTAATCTTTCCTTTGTACTGTTCATTTAAGAGAAAAAAAGAACCATTTTACACTTGAAAATGGTTGAACAACCCAAAAAAACTTCAAGCATTGGTAACGCCTTACTTTATCAACAAACTTAAAAACTACCTTAACCTAGTCAAACGCATGCTCCTTGAAAGCCTTGTTCATTGTCTTCCAACTAGTTTCACAAATTGGTAACTGTTGAAAATCAGCACCCAAAGTCCCCAAGAACCCGCTCAATAGACCCACTGCCTGACCAACTTGTTGCAACTCTCTGTTATGTTGGAGTACGATCTTTCTTCTAGGAGAAAGTGCTAATGCCTCCTTAACAGTCAGCTCCATACAAGAAGTCATGCCGTTTTCTAACAGAGAAAAAAAGCTTTAAATGTTAGTTTACTAAGAGAATTAGAATGCAAGGAGAAGAGTAATTACAGTTTCTAAGAAACAAGCCAAAAAAAATACCAATGACATCAACTTCCTAAAAATTGGTGTCCTTTTTTTTGCTATTGGCATTGCCTTGACGTTCAACTTCATGCGCACCAAACAAGCTGTCGACATGGTCGTCAAATGACTCAACCTCATCCGCCTCCGGGTCATAGTCTTCATCTTCTGAATAGTCAACTGCAACTTCATGTAAATCCGGATGCTCTGTGCGTGTTGCAGGAGCTCGAGTGTCCCCTATGTCACTTGATCAATGATTCAATCCAAAGCAGAGAATAATTCTCGACAAATAAGCATAGTTAATCATTCCATGAGACAAATTTCAATTTGAGTAGCACATTAGCACTAGTAATCCCTGAAAGGATAATGATAGCAACACTTAAAAAGAAAGTTATGCAGCAGAAAAATAGAAGACATGAGTATTGTGCAGAGGAATAATATCATGAATCTTGAAAAAAAATCCTAAATTGTTATTAGAAAGTTACTCCTTTAAACCACACTTGGCTAAAGCCTTATATATTCTCCTTAATTTAGGAATCTAATCGTAAGCACTAAATAAGCTAAAGATTACACAGGGACGACTAATACAACTGATTACACTTCTTTCAATCTTGTTCTTGATCATCTTGATTTTTAAAACAAAAAAGTTATTCTCCTTTACAATCGAAAAAAGAAATTGTTCCAAAAAAAATGAAGAACAGAGAACAGAAAATAAAAAAAATGAAGCCATTAACAAAATTTAACGTTCACTAGGAAACAATAATCACCTAATCATTCAAATCAATTATTCAATCCAAAACAGAGAACAATACAGCTTTTCGTGAAAGGGAACAGGGTTTGGAGAACGAAAATTGTTCTGAGCAAAAAATTGAAGAACGAAGAACGAAAATTAAAAAAATGAAGCCATTAACATAATTTTCAGCATAATTTTAACAGACATTCACCAGGAAACTAAAATCACCTAATAACTCAAATCAATGATTCAATTCAAAGTAGAGAACAATACAACACATGAGCATAGTTAATCATTCCATCAGACAAATTTCAATTTGAGTAGCACATTAGCACTATTAACCCATGAAAGGATAATGATAGCAACACTAAAGTAGAAAGTTATGCACTAGAAAAATAGAAGAGATGAGTATTGTGCCGAGGAATAATATCAATATATCATGACTCTTGGAAACAAATCCTAAATTGTTATTAGAAAGTTACTCCTTTAAACCACACTTGGCTAAAGCCTCATATATTCTCCTTAATTTAGGAATTTAACCCGAAAGCACTAAATAGGCTAAAGATTACACAAGGCCAACTAATACAACTGATTACACTTCTTTCAATCTTGTTCTTAATTATCTTGATTCTTTAAAACAAAAGAGTTATTCTCATTTACAATCCAAAAAAAATTGTTCTAAAGAAAAGGAAGAACAGAGAACAAAAAATAAAACAAATGAAGCCATTAACAAAATTTTCAGCACAATTTTAACAGACATTTACCAGGAAACTAAAATCACCTAATCATTCGAATCAATTATTCAATTCAAAGAAGAGAACAATACAACATTTTGTGAGAGGGAACGGGGTTTGGAGAAAGAAAATTGTTCTGAGCGAAAAATTTGTTCTGAGCAAAAAAAATGAAGAATAGAGAACGAAAATTAAAAAAATGAAGCCATTAACATAATTTTCAGCACAATTTTAAAAGACATTCAATAGGAAACTAAAATCACATAATAATTCAAATCAATGATTCAATCCAAAGCAGAGAACAATACAAGATTTGGTGAGGGGGAATAGGGTTTGGAGAACGAAAATTGTTCTGAGCAAAAAAATTGTTCTGAGCAAAAAAAGAAGAACAGATAACTGATAAACCACTATTTTATGGTTTATCTTGCGCTAAATTAAGTGGGTTTTATCAGTTCTTCGCACACTTATTCATACAAATTGCATAATTTTGCAAATCCTTCCTAATTTTATTCTATGATTGAAAACTTGCTTCCTAAGCCTTTAAATTGTCAATTTTTAATTCTCTTTTTTACCATTTGATGTCGTGATCTGTGTGTTAAGTGTTTTCAGGCTTTATAGGGCAGGAATGGCTTAGAGGATGGAAAGGAAGCATGCAAAAGTGGAAGGAACACAAGAAACAAAGGAGCTGACCAGCGAAGATCGACGCGCACGCATGGCTTACGTGTGTGCGTGACTTGGCGCATTTCACAGTGATGCGTACGCATGACTGACGCGTACGTGTGACCAGCAAAGTTGCACAGCGACGCGTTCACGTGACTAACACGTACGCGTGACAGAGCGATGTGCTGCATTAACCAGAACTCGCAGGGGGCGATTTTGGGCTAGTTTTAGACCCAGTTTTCGGTCCAAAAACACAGACTAGAGCCAGGGGACAAGCAGAGACTCAACACGCATTCTCATTCACTTAGTTTTTAGTTATAGTTTTTGAATTCTAGAAAAAAAAACATTACTTCTCCTAGGTTTTCTTAGATTTTAGTTTTATGTTTTTGGATTGGATATTGAGAGAGCAACTTCTACCTTCGATTGAAGTCTTCTTCATTATAGTTTGCCTTTCTATTCCCTTACTCTTTTGTTTTCCATTTAGTTTGCTTGTGATCATATATGGATATATTTGATTTTGGGATTTATTAATGCAATGAGAAATTTTCGCATTTAATTTCATTTCATGTTTGATTTCCTTCAATTAATTATCAGCTTCAAAATTTTCTTTTATTAATTAATTTTAATTACCATGTCTCTGTTCTACTCCCTTTACATGTTTGTGAAAATGGCATTCATGTCAATGGAGTAGACTCCCAACTTGACTTTGGAGTTGATTAATAGGAGACCCTTGAGTTGGAATACTCAAGTATTAATCTGTAATTAGAAATTGCTGGCTAACTCAATTTTCACTATCTCTAATCCTTCCCTGTGAAGCGATTAGGACTTGTGAATCAGAGTTGGTATTAGTTACTTGACTTTCCTTTATTAGTTAAAGAATAACTAAGTAGAAGCAACACCCTTTTACTATTATACTTGGGAAAATCAACAAGGATAGAAATTCCAATTAATCTTCTCCTAGTCAAGGCCTTTTATTTCAAATATATAAAACCTCTTGTTAATTTTTTATTGCTTTAATTGATAGTCATTTATTTTTCTATTTACCAATTCTAAAATTTCTCGAAAAATTCCTGATCAATAATTTACACTGCTGTGTCAACTCTTTGGGAAACGACCTGGGAATTCTACTCCCAGTTAATCATTCTTAAATTGTGACATCTTCTAAATTGACAGTAGAAATTTTGTCGGTTAGGACTGTACTCACAACGCAGTTTTTATTAATATTTCTTAACCGGCATTTTTTCGCTCCTCAATTTTTGGCGCCGTTGTCGGGGAGTTACAACAGTGTGCTAAATTATTGGTTGGTGTAAATATTTTTATATTTACATAATTACATTATTATTTTATTTTTATTTGTTTGTTTTTGATTATTAGTAGTTTTATAGTTTAAAATTCTTAATAAATTTTATACCATGAGCTCTATGTTTCTTTCATTGAATGATGCATTCACTACCGGATCCGAGCTTAGCCGCATTTGATCCTGAAATCAAAAAGACCATTTCATGTATTAGGCGAGCTCGGCGTCGGTTAGCCTCTGAGGGTGGTGAAGGGGTTTCTACCAATTCACCAGTCTTATCTGAGGGTGAATCTGAACCGTCATTTGAGGAAGAAACTAGCTCCTCTTCCACTGATTCGGTTGATTTAAGTGCAGGTACTATGGCAGAGCCTAGAAGGATTACTCTCCAGGAAGCAGGAGCTTCGGACTTTACTCTGCAACCGTATCAAGCACGCCATCTGAATTCGGCTGCGGATTTTGAACTGAAGACTGCACTGATCAACCTGCTGCCTAAGTTTCATGGCTTACCTGCTCAAGAGCCTATCAAGCACCTCAGAGATTTTCAGACAGCTTGCTCAACTACTAGGCGGCATGGTGCGAATGAGATGACTATTTGGCTATATGCCTTCCCATTTTCTCTTGAGAGAAAGGCAAGGGAGTGGTTCTACACTCAACCTGAAGCAGTTGTTACTAATTGGGATCTGCTCAGAAGGGAATTCCTGGACAAGTTCTTTCCAGCTGAAGTTACAAATAGATTGAGGAAAAAAATCTCCTGCATTATCCAAGGCGAGTCAGAGACTCTTTACGAGTATTGGAAACGCTTCAGAAATCTCCTAGACTCATGTCCCCATCACAAGATCGACCAGTTGGTGTTGATTAGCTATTTCTGCCAAGGTAAGAAGCCTCAAGATAAGACTATATTAGATGCTGCGAGTAATGGCTCTCTGACTAAGTACAAGATAGCGACAGAAGCGTGGTAACTGATCACCGATCTAGCTGAGTCCACCCAAAATACAAGGCAGAGGAACAATCATCCCAAGGCTATTGCGGAAGTTTCCTCTAGCAGTGAGACTGCTGCTCTCACAAAGACTCTAGGAGAGATGACCAATATACTGAAGCAGCTCCAGCTTAATCAACAACAACCTCAGCCTCCTCCACAGCAACATTGTCAATAGTTAGTCCCTCAGAGAGTGTGTGGAATATGCGCCTGCTATTCTCACTACACTGATGAGTGTCCTTAATTCCAACAAGAAGATAACACCTTGACAGCTACCAATAATTACTACAACCGTCCGAATCAAGGGTACTATCAACAAGGCGGTAATTATAATCAAGGTGGGAACTACAATCAAGGTAGGCAAGACAACTCTAACCAAGGCTGGAGAGACAATTCCAACCAAGGCTGGAGAGATAATTCCAACCAAGGATGGAGGGACAACTACAATCAAGGAGGCAGAGACAACGGTGAAAATCAGAGGTGGAACAACAACAACTATCAGCAAAATCGGTATCAACAGAACCCTCCATACCAACAGCAGAACCAAGGCCAAACTTACCGAGCACCTCACCAAAGGCAAGCCCAAGCACCTCAAAACAACCAACCACAAGCCCCTCAAATTACTTACCACACTCTCTCCTCCAACGATGAGATGCTTCGCTCTATTGTGCAAGGATAAAAAGATCTTCAGAATACACTTACCTCTAGCATCACCGGTCTTACCTCCACTTTACAAGCTCTCATATCCCGTATGGAACCACCCTCTACCCCCAACAGTCAACCTTCAAGCTCTAGTACACTTCTCTCTCAATCTTTACCCAACCCCAAAGGTGGAATCAATGCCATTACTTTGAGGTCTGGAACCACATTGCAAGAGAGGAGTCCCGAGGAGCCAAGCTCAAAAGAAGATATTCAAGTTGAACACATTGTTGAGGTAGAAGATGTTGAAGAAGAGGATGAGGTACAAGATACGGTTAAAGAAGAAGCGGCTCAACCAAGGAATGGAATACCTAAGGAAGATGATGCTGTGAGAGAAGCCATTCCTATTTCTTTTCCACACCTTGCTAGGAGGACCAAGAAGCAAGTGGAGCTAGACCCCAAGATGATGGAGATATTCTAAATGGTTGAGGTAACTATTCCCCCTTTTGATGCTATTCACTAGGTACCTAAGTATGCTAAGTTTCTAAAAGATTTATGCATGAATACAGATAAAATACATGATTTAGAAACTATACCTTTAGGTAGCTCTATTTCTGCTTTAATGGGTGCCATACCAGAGAAATGTGGTGATCCCGGTCCCTGCATGGTTACTTGTACTATAGAGGGTGTACAATTTTTTTATTGCATGTGTGATTTAGGTGCATGTGTGAGTATTATGTCATTATCTGTATATGATGCTTTGAGGCTCCCACCCTTGAAAAGGTCGGCAGCACGTTTTGTTTTAGCAGATAAGAGCATAATCTCGGTGCTTGGCATCGCGGAGGACGTCCTTGTGAGCATTAAGGGGTTGACATTTCCTATAGACTTCTACATTTTAGAGATGCCCCCTAATGACTCGGGAAGACCTTCATCCATCTTGCCTAGAAGACCATTTCTGAAGACTTCGTGGTTCAAATTGGATGCCTTTTTAGGTGCTTATTCTTTTGAGATAGATAACAGAGCAGTGAGTTTCAACCTGGATGAAGCTATGAAGCACCCACCAGAAGATCACTCCATCTTCCAATGCGACATTATTGATGAGACTGTTGATGCGTGAGCATCTTTCCTATCTTTTCCTAGTGAATTTGCATGTAATTTGTTAGGTTTTATCAAGAATTAATTATCTGGCTACTTTAAGTCTTGTGAATTTCTGTTTAATTTAGGTAGTATTCGAATGGATTTGATGGAGTTTCTGCAGAGAAAGAGAAGAAACCAAGGAGATGACCAGCGAGGAGCGACGCATGCGCGTGCCTGACGCGTACGCGTGAAAAGCAAAGTTGTTCAGCGACGCGTGCGCGTACCTGACACGTACGCGTGACACGCCAAAAAGGCTGTCGATGCGTACGCATGACTGACGCGTACGTGTGACATATGCCACGTGCAGAAAATGCAGAAAAATGCTAGGGGCAATTTCTGGGCTGTTTTGACCCAGTTTCCAGTCCAGAAAACACATATTAGAAGCTGCAGAATGGACAAAACAAGTGGTCTCCACCCAATCAACTGAAGACTTGTTAATTAATTCTAATTTAAATTCAAATATTATTTTGAGGAAAAGATATTATTTTAGTTTTAGGAATTAGATTTTAAATTATTAGGATTAGATATAAAGGGAAGAAACTTTTCTTCCAGCAGGGGGGATTCCAACTCAACATTATTCCATTCCAATTTACAATCCTTATTTTCTTTTTACCATGAGCAACTAAACCTCCATTGTTAAGGTTAGGAGCTCTGTCTATTTGTATGGGTTGATTTTATTGCTTTTTCTATTTTAATTCATATATAGATTTATAATTTAAGAATTATTTTCGCTCTTTATCTTATGAATTTGGGTGGAACGGAAGTATGACCCTCTTTCTATTTGAGTTCTTGTATAACTTGGAAAAGCTCTTTACTTGAATAACAGCTTGAAAACATATTCTCCTAAATTTTAATTATCCGGATTTAACGGGATACGTGACATACACTACAAGAAACGTCGTTAAAATTGACGGCTAAATCGACGGCTTAGCCGTCGATAATATTGAAATTCGACGGCAAAATAGACGGCGGAGTTGGTCGCTATAAAGCTTGTCGATTTTTCAAAATGCTAATAAAATCGACAGCTTGCCTAGCCGTCGATAATAATTTAAAAAAATCGACAACAAGGCCGTCGATATTATGAGTTTGATAATTTTATATTCTTACTAAAATCGACAACAAGGGCGTCGATATTATTATATAAAATCGACGCCTCTACTGTCGATATTTGATACAAATAAAATCGACGGTACCTTTGTCTATAATATGTTTACTAAAATTGACAACTTTGCTGTCGATATTGGATCCAATAAAATCGACGCAGTTGCCATCGATTTTATTATTCATATACCGACAAATTCTATATCTGTATTTGGGTTTGCTTGTCTATTTTAAAATTAAAAAGCGACAACTATTCCGTCGATTTTAATAGATATGTTTTAATTATTTTTTTATTTGAAAAATAATAAACAATTAATGCAAATAAATATAAAAATAAAATTTATACAGAATATAGATTACAAGACAAATAAACTTTAAAATATAAAAATAAAATTTATACTAAATATTAGATAATAAGTTTACAAACTTATCAAAATAATAAATAATTCTCTAACATAAAGACTCAAGACAAGATAAATAACTAAACTTAGACTTATATTCATTTAAATTGCAATCTACTAATAATACAAAATGTTCCAAGTAAAGTAATTAAATAACCTACTCATACTCATCTAAATAATCATCCGAGTCATCAAAATCGTTAGAATCATCCTCCCTTTGAGAACTCTGTGGTTGTCCTGGTTGCTGCAGAATAGGTGGGAGTTTTCTACCTGAGACTGGGGTTGGGACTGAGGCTGGAGCTGTGCTTTTCTGAAAGCTTGAAAAAGTAAAAGGAGGAGGTGGGGGAATACATGATCCAGAACTACTAGGATCTCGATTTGGTTCCTCCACTGTTGGTTGCATGTACATGTGAAACTCAGGTTGCAAAGCATCAACAACCATCTCATGATAACGATCAAAATTTTCTTCCCATGTAACACCACCTAATTCAGAGCTACTTTCAATATCTTCTTCTATCCTAATCTGATTCTCTGTGGGTATCTCTTCTCCATGCTCTGTCCAAATCCAATAATTAGGTTTAAACCCATGAGTATATAGATCAATCTTAATGTCGATCAACTGTTTAAACGTCCCACATTGACATCTGGCACATGGACACCTAACTAAACCTCCTCTGAGAAACTCATGAGTTCTAGTACACACATTCACAAATTCATTTACCCCTTTAATAAAACTAGGTTTAAGACCCCGCCTCTGATCATACATTCTATCATACATCCAACTTCGGTTCTAGTTTTCCATTATTAATGAATTTAATTTCCTATATATCAAAGGGATAATATTCACTTTTTAATTTTTTATTCAACGAGAAACCACAACAAATAAAAATTTTATCATCAATATAATTTATACTTTCACCATGAATGGTTTACACAAACAAGCATACATAAGTAAGTATAGATAAGCATGCATAATAATTTAAGTCTAAGCATCACAATTCTAACCACAATGTCATGATCATAATGATAACAATAATAGTTTTCATTCATGGCCGGCATCGGTCGAAATGGTGGCCGGAGACAGAGCTGCTAGTGCTTCCAAGAGCCACAACCAGGCCGAGAAGCGGCGCAGTGACCGGATCAATGCACAGCTTACAAGTCTAAGGAAACTAATTCCAAAATCTGATAAGGTACAATAGCTCATTTTAATTTTAATGTGTCTTAAATACTATATAAACTATAAGGTATTGCCATTTGAAACAGGGCATAGTTTGTTTCAATAATACCATGAAACATATATAAGGTATTGCCATTTTAATGTGTCTTAAAGTATGTTATCTTGATTCAAATAAAATTAAATCTAGAGATGGATATGAAGAGGTGGATAGGGTGAATCTAATGTGGAAAGAGGTAATATAAGTGAAATTGTGTCAAGGTCTCCTGTCAAATAATCTCTCTTACCTTGTGAATGCATGGTGTTGGCCTATATGGGCACACAATAGAAAGCATGTCAGAAATAAAATAAAGGGAAAGCAATTGGAAGAGAAAGGAAGGGTAAAGCAAATGAAGTGCAAAGAATAGAAGCAAAACCAAAAAGGAAGGCCTGAGACTAAGACAAGTACTACTTTTTTTTTAAAATATGGCAATGGCAATAGCAATGGGCATGCACTGAAATATTTATTTTTATTATTATAATAATATGAATACTATTTTTGTTTAGAAAAAAAGAAAAGAGAGAATCAGAAATCACATAAGTATATTGCTAGCTATCATATTAACTACCACACTCACTACTACTTAACAAATAAATAGTAATGCTGTGACGTTGAGTAATGCTGATCCAGTCACGAGGAAGTTGTGAAGTTAGCATTAGCAGTATTACTTTTTGTTTTTACAAAATAGCAGTAGCACTGTTTGTCGGTTCCCATTCCCTTTAAGTCATTAAAATATTGCTAACGTGCATATCAAAGAAACTTTGGCAAATTAAACTTTAATTCTTACAACTCAAGCAAGACACCATCAGCTAATTAAACTTGAAGACTTAAAGAGAGAGAAATCAACCTGAAAATAGTAGCTAGCAAGAGGCTTTTATATTATGTACTTTTCTGTTCTGCCGAAAGTAGTAGTTGTAGTGTAGTGTGCTGTGTAGCAAAATAAGCTTTCGTAAGAGATTGTGTAGCATATTAGTTAATGTCAAAATAATAATTATCTTGACACTTTAATTAAGCTAAGTGTTCCATAATATAAAGCCTATGCTGATCAGACATAGAAATTAAATAAAAAATTTCATTCATGCATTTCTCCGAACATGTGGTGTGCAGAGTTCAAAACAGTAAATTTCAGTTCAATCTAAGCAGCATTCAACCCAGTAATTTCAGAAAGATACAGCCAACAACAATTTTAGTCCAGAAATACAAGTTTTAACAAACCTAAGCCTAACCAAAATTTCTAAAAACAGAATTAAAAAGCAGTGAAAATAAAGAAAAGAAAGACAGAGAACAGGGGAAGGGAACCTGCATTGATGAAAGGAGGAAGAAGAATAGAGAGGCGGTGCGGTGGTGGTGATGTCATGGTGGCACAGAAGGTCGCCGCCGCTGGTGGTTGCTTGTCGGTGCTTGAAGACGCGGACAAAAGGTGACTCCATGAACAGGGGTGTCGCACGCAGGAACGAAGAAATGGAGAAATGGGGAAGAAAGATAAGAAGGAAGAGAGAGAGGGTAGGCGATGGTGGTCGCCGGTAGCGGTGTCAGACGGAGGCGGTGGTGAAGAGAAAGCGAAGTCAACCAAAGGATACCTAGCTTGAAGAATACCTAGCTTGAATTTGGGGAAGTTTGCGTTTCTGAACTTTGGAAGCGAGAGTTGACACGAGAACATGTGTTTTTAGTGATAAAAATCGACAGCATATTTGTCAATTTCAATTAAAAAAAATAACACATATAGCGTCTATTTTATAGATTAAATTTACATCGTTCATTTCACTTTAGAAAGCAATCAAGACCGTTCAAATTTATCGACGGCAAAGGTGTCGATATTTTAAATAATAAAATAGACGCCATATTCGTCGATTTTAATATAAAAAAAACAACACATATAGCGTCTATTATATAGATTAAATTTAGACCGTTCATTCCATTTTAGAAAGTAATCTAGACCATTCAAATTTATCGACGGCAAAATTGTCGATATTTAAAATAATAAAATAGACGCCATATTCGTCGATTTTATTTTCGACTTCTGGTTTGCCTATAATATGACGATAATAGGGAAATAAATTAATGCATTATAAAAATATCGATGACTAGGCTGTCGATTTTAATATTTTTATTTTTAATTATTTTTTTAGTAATATCGACAGCAGGCCATCAAAAATTATCGACGGCAGAAATAACCGTCGATTTTTGGCGTCGAAAACACGCTTTTTCTTGTAGTGATATAATCCTTTTATTTTTGGGTAATTAGAGTTTTTGTGGCATATAAACTGAAATTTGATCATCACCCTCTAATTAGAATTAATTGACCAAGGAATTGGCTGTTGATGAAAATTAGAGGAGACTAGAAAGGTCTAAGGAATTAGGGTCTAGTCACATATAGTTTGCCATAAATTAAATCCTACATGATTAAAATAGTTAGTAAGAAAAGTTAATCCAGAAAAATAGATAACTCTGAAACCTTAACTGTCTTCTCCATATTTTATTCCCAACTTATTTACTTGCCTTTCTTCAATATTCCTTATATTGTTTAATGTCTTTTGAACTCCCAACATTACTTTCTCTTTGCCTGACTAAGCCTATCACTCAATTATTATTGCTTGATCCATCAATCCTCGTGGGATCGACCCTCACTCACCTGAGGTATTACTTGGTACGACTCGGTACACTTGCCGGTTAGTTTGTGGTTAGAAAATCCGCACCAAGTTTTTGGCATCGTTGCCGGGGATATCAGTTGTTTGATTGCTTAGATTAGGCGTTTTAGTTTTAATTTTATTTAAATTTTGTTTATTATTGTCGAAAAATTTTAAAAAAATAATAACACTAATATTTTTTCTTAATTTCTGAAATTAAGTTTGGTGTCACCTAGTTAATTTTATTTTAATTGTCTTGTTTATTTTTCCTGTTAATTTTTGAAAATTTCTGTTTAATTTTAGTTATTATTTTCAAAATTTATATATTTATTTTATTTATCATTTTTATTTTATTATTTTATACAGGATACTTCACTGGGACTTCTCTACACTTTGACTTAGAGATTCCCACCTTTTCTATTTTCTGTTTATTTATGCGCAGGAACAGAGATAAGAAACCTCTGTTAGACTTTGATCCAGAACCTGAAAGGACTTGTAGGCGGTGTTTACAACAAGCAAGACTTTACAAGCCTGTAGAATCCACTATGGATCATAATAATGTTGTTAATGCCAATGTGGCAAATCCGAATGGGAATGAAGAACAAAGGAAAGTGCTTGGCTCTTACTCTGCTCCTACTGCAGATCTTTATGGAAAAGTATTGTGGTGCCTCCTGTAACTGCGAACAAATTTGAGTTGAAGCCACAATTGGTCACCCTGGTACAACAAAACTACCAGTATCATGGTCTTACCACGAAGACCCAAATCAATTTATTTCTAATTTTCTGCAGATTTGTGATACTGTGAAGACAAATGGAGTGAACCCAGAGGTGTACAAACTCATGCTCTTCCCGTTTGCTCTGAGGGATGGAGCAAAGCTATGACTAGATTCTCAACCCAAGGAGAGTTTGAATACTTGGGACAAGGTTGTTACTGAGTTTCTTACTAAATCTTTCCCACCAAAGAAGCTGACTAAGCTTAGGGTGAAAGTTCAGACCTTCAGGCAGAGGGATGGTGAAACTCTTTATGAAGCTTGGGAAAGGTACAAGCTACTGATTAGGCAATGCCCTCCAGACATGTTCTCTAAATGGACCCAACTAGATATCTTTTATGAAGGCTTGGGTGAAATGTCCAAGATGTGCTTAGATAATTCTGCAGGTAGTTCATTGCACAGGAAGAAGACACCGGAGGAGACTATTGAGCTGATTGAATTGGTTGCTAGTAACCAATATTTATACTCATCTAACAGGAATCCTGTGAACTCTGAGGCTCCTCAGAAGAAGGGTGTTATGGAAGTAGAAGCTCTTAATGCTCTTCTTGCTCAGAATAAGCTTATGTCTCAACAAATAAGTCTACTTACTCAACAGATGGGTGGCATGCAAGTCTCAGCCATCAACACCCAAAACTCATCTCAAGAGGTCTCTTATGACATGACAGGTAATTTTGTGCAAAATGATCATTATGATTATGCTTAATCCTCTTCTGAACAGGTCAATTACATGGGGAGTGGTCCTAGAAATCCCAACAATGATCCATATTCTAAGACATACAATCAAGGGTGGAGAAATCACCCAAATTTTGGGTGGAGGGACCAACCTCAGAGACCTCAGAATTTCAACAATAATTCTCAGGGCGGCTTCCAACAGAACAATCACAATAACCGCCAATTTCAGTCTCAGCAGCAACAACCACCTCAGCAGGCAAACTCTAAATCCCAAGAAGATTCTAATTGGGAGATGATGAGGAGTTTTATGTAGGAAACCAGAGCCTCCATTAGAAAATTAGAGGTGCAAATGGGCCAACTGAGCAAGCAAATACCTGAGAGGTCTGCAAGTACATTTCCAGGTGATACAGTGGTGAACCCAAGAGAAGATTGCAAGGTTATTCAATTGAGAAGTGGTAAAACAACTGGCTCTGAGACAAGGGCCAATGGAGAGCTAGTTGAAAAGGAAGCTCCAGAAGAGAAGAAGGAAGAAGTGAAGCACGCCCCTCCAAAGTGTGCAGAAAACCTGTTCCCTGACTCTCTTGACACATATCCTACATTGCCAAAGGCTCCTGAATACAAGCCAAAAAATGCCATATCCTCAGAGACTTCAGAAGGCTTCCAAAGAAAAGCAGTTCTCCAAATTTTTAGATGTCTTCAAGAAGTTACAGATCAACATTTCTTTTACAGAGGCTCTTGAGCAAATGCCCCTTTTATGCTAAATTTATGAAAGAATTGTTGACTAACAAGAGGAATTGAAAGGAGCAAGAAACCGTGGCGTTAACCAAGGAATGCAGTGCTATTATTCAACATAAACTTCCTGAGAAAATGCAAGATCCAGGGAGTTTTGTGATTCCTTGCACCATTTGAGATGTCACCATTCAGA
Organism: Arachis ipaensis; assembly: GCF_059453495.1. Lineage (NCBI taxonomy): Eukaryota > Viridiplantae > Streptophyta > Magnoliopsida > Fabales > Fabaceae > Arachis > Arachis ipaensis. The sequence goes on along the minus strand of NC_142442.1, from coordinate 127,797,545 downwards.
GAGCTTTATGTGATCTTGGAGCTAGCATCAATCTCGTGCCACTTTCAGTGATGAAAAGCTTCAAATTGAGGAGGTAAAACCCACTCGTATTTCTCTTCAACTTGCTGATCTTTCCATTAAATTACTTGTGGGTGTTGTTGAGGATTTACTTGTGAAAGTAGGACCATTTATTTTTCCTACTGATTTTGTTATATTAGACATGGAAGAGAATGTAAAATCCTCTATTATTCTTGGTAGACCTTTTTTAGCTACAGGTAGAGCCCTGATTGATGTGCAAAAGGGTGAATTAACCCTGAGGGTCAATGAAGAACAGGTGGTCCTTAATGTTTTTGAAGCTCTCAAGCACCCTAATGATTCTGAAGGGTGTGTGAGAATTGATGTTGTTGAACCACTTGTTCAAGAAGTACTAGAAGCTGAGGTACTTGATGACATTCTGGAACCTGTTTCTGAGTATGAATTAGTTGAAATTGATGATTCACCACCCCAGAAAGAACTAGTCCACACGCCTAAAGCAGAGGAGGAAGCCCCCAAGCTTGAGCTCAAAGATTTACCTCCTTCTCTGAAATATGTATTCTTGGGTGAGAATGGTTCCTATCCAGTGATTATTAGCTCTTCCCTGAAGCCTGAAGAGGAAGAGGCGCTTATTTCAGTGCTCAGGAGCCATAAAACAGCTATTAGATGGACTATTAGTGACTTGAAGGGGATTAGTCTAACCAAGTGTATGCACAAGATCCTCCTTGAAGATGATGCTAAACCAGTTGTGCAACCACAAAGGAGACTCAATCCAGCTATGAAAGAGGTGGTCCAAAAAGAGGTAATGAAACTATGGGAAGCAGGTATTATTTACCCTATTTCTGACAGTTCTTGGGTAAGTCCTGTGCAGGTAGTTCCCAAGAAAGGAGGGATGACAGTGATCAAGAATGAAGAGAATGAGCTTATTCCTACAAGAACAATCACAGGATGGAGAATGTGTATAGACTACAAGAGGCTCAACATTGCTACAAAGAAGGATCACTTCCCTCTGCCTTTCATTGATCAGATGCTTGAGAGATTAGCTGGTCATGCATTTTATTGCTTTCTAGATGGCTATTCTGGATATAACCAAATTGTAGTGGACCCTCAAGATCAAGAAAAGACAGCATTCACATGTCCCTTTGGAGTATTTGCCTACAGAAGAATTCCTTTTGGACTTTGTAATGCTCCAGCAACTTTTCAGAAGGGTATGCTTTCAATTTTTTTTTATATGGTTGAAAAGTTCATTGAGGTATTTATGGATGAATTATCTGTTTTTGGTCATTCTTTTGAATCCTGCCTTAAGCATTTATCTCTTGTCTTGAAACGGTGTCAAGAATCAAACCTTATTTTAAATTGGGAAAAATGTCATTTTATGGTTACAGAAGGTATTGTTCTTGGACACCAAATTTCAAGTAAGGGAATTGAGGTTGATAGAGCAAAGGTGGAAGTAATTCAAAAATTACCACCACCAACTAATGCTAAGGCAGTTAGGAGTTTCTTAGGTCATGCAGGGTTTTATAGAAGATTTATAAAGGACTTTTCTAAAATTGCTAAATCTTTAAGCAACCTGTTGGTTGCTGATGTTCTTTTTGTCTTTGATTCTGATTGTCTGCATGCTTTTGAAACTCTGAAAGCAAACCTTACCTCTGCTCCCATTATAGCTCCCCCTGACTGGGATTTACCATTTGAATTGATGTGTGATGCCAGTGACTTTGCTATAGGAGCTGTTTTAGGACAGAGGCGTGGTAAGCTTGTACATGTCATTTATTATGCCAGTCGTGTGCTAAATGATGCCCAAAAAAATTACACTACTACAGAAAAGGAATTATTAGTTGTTGTGTATGTTGTTGATAAGTTTAGGCCCTATTTACTTGGTTCTAAGGTTATTGTTTATACTGACCATGCTGCTTTAAAGTACCTTCTAACCAAATAGGATTCTAAACCAAGATTAATCAGATGTGTGTTGCTCCTTCAGGAGTTTGATATTGAGATAAAAGACAGGAAAGGGTCAAAAAATCAAGTAGCTGACCATCTCTCCAGAATTGAGCCTGAAGCAGGAGTACAACCACCCACAGCTGTGACTGAGACATTTCCGAATGAGCAATTATTCCTCATTCAGCAGGCTCTATGGTTTGCAGACATTGCAAATTATAAGGCCATGAATTTTATTCCAAGAGAGTACAGTAGGCAACAAGTAAAGAAGCTATTGACTGATGCAAAGTACTACATTTGGGAGGAACCATACCTTTTTAAAAGGTGTTCAGATGGTATCATCCAGAGATGTGTCCCAGATGAAGAAAAACAGCAGATTCTTTGGCACTGTCATGGTTCTGAGTATGGAGGCCACTTTGGTGGTGAAAGGACAGCTACAAAGGTCCTTCAGAGCGGGTTTTACTGGCCGACTCTCTTCAGAGACTCAAGAGTATTTGTGAAACACTGTGACAGATGTGAAAAAGCCACAAATCTCCCTGCCAACCATGAAATGTCACAGCAAGGGATCCTTGAGGTTGAGTTGTTTGATGTGTGGGGTATTGATTTCATGGGACCTTTCCCACCCTCACATTCAAACAACTATATTCTAGTGGCAGTAGATTATGTGTCTAAGTGGGTGGAAGTCGTGGCCCTACCCACCAATGATGCCAAGGTGGTAATGAGCTTTCTTCAGAGATATATCTTTAGCCGATTTGGTGTCCCAAGGATACTCATTAGTGATGGAGGAAGTCACTTCTGTAACAGACAGCTGGACTCTCTTCTGCAGAGATATGGAGTCTGTCATAAGTGGCAACCCCTTATCACCCTCAGACAAGTGGACAGGTTGAAGTTTCCAACCGGGAACTTAAGAGGATTTCAGAGAAGACCGTCAGTGTTTCAAGAAAGGACTGGTCTAGGAAGCTTGATGATGCTCTCTAGGCATACCGGACAGCGTACAAGACTCCAATTGGCATGTCCCCATATCAGTTGGTCTATGGCAAAGCCTGTCACTTGCCAGTTGAGCTGGAGCACAAGGCTTACTAGGAAATCAGGTACCTGAATCTTGATTCAGAAGCTGCAGGAATTAAGCGAATGCTTCAGTTGAATGAGCTTGATGAATTCAGATATTTAGCTTATGAGAATGCCAAGCTCTATAAGGAGAGAACCAAGCTACTGCATGACAAGAAGATTGCCATCAGAATCTTTGAGCCAAGACAGAGAGTGCTTCTATATAATTCAAGGCTCAAATTCTTCCCGGGATGCTGAAGTCTCGGTGGTCAGGACCGTTTGTGGTTACCAGAGCTTCACCATATGGTCATGTGGAAATTCAGGAAGAGAATTCTGACAGAAAATTTACAGTGAATGGTCAGAGGCTAAAGCACTATTTTGGAGGCGAGATTGATCGCCAGAGGTCCATTCATCTGCTGAACTAGCAAAACTAACCGTCAAGCTAGTGACGTTAAAGAAGCGCTTGTCGGGAGGCAACCCGATAAATTCGTATCCTTAGCTATTTTTCGTAGCAGTAGTTTTCTTCCTTATTTGATTTTTACTAAGTTTTTATTGTTTTTCAGATCATGCAACTATCTTAGAACAGGAGCCGGACACAAAAAGAAACAGCACTGAAAAAAAAAAAAGAAAAAAAAAGCACCTGACGCGCAAGCGTCGCTGACGCGTACGCGTCATATGTCGGTGCGAGAAAAAAAAAGTTACAGAGAGTTGCGCGGGAGCGGCGCAGGAAGTGTGCCTTGTGCACAAACATAGTCACGCGTACGCGTCCCTGACGTGTGCTCGTCATTTGCGATTTTGGCACTCCACGCGGACGCGTCAAGCACGCGCACGCGTGGATAAGAAAAATCGGCGTAAAAAGTTTTTGGCCAGAGAGTTATGATGGTGTGGGACTGGAACTGTGCTGGACGCACAAGCCCCACCACGCGGACGCATCCCTGACGCGTGCGCGTCCTTTCCCCAAAAGGCCATCCACACGAACAGAGAGTTGTGCGTACGCGCGGCTGGCTTCGTGCGAATCGCACAAATCATGGGCACGTGAACGCGTGCCTGACGCTCACGCGTCATTAAGGAAAATTCGCGACCCACGCGTACGCGTGCTGTACGCGTACGCGTCGCCTTCACCGCACAACTACACTAGTTTGCCACCCAGTTTTAATTTTCTTTCTCTCTCTCCCAATCCTAATTCTCTATTGTTCTTTTATCCTTTTATTCTTCTTTCATCATAATAGTTGTTTCTTTCTGTTTTCAGTTCTTCTTTGCTTGAGGACAAGCAAACCTTTAAGTTTGGTGTTGATGCTTCGCTTAGAAGTTTTCTGTTTATTCTTATGGCACCAAAGGGAGGCAAATCATCTTCACAGGAGGAGCACAACCTGAAGAATAAAATGACCATTAGGATAACTAAGGTGGTTAAGTTCCTTTCATTCTATATTCCTTCTCGCTTTTATTATATTATGTTCCAGTTTTCTGCTATTTTGCTTTGTTTGTTGCATGATCCTTTATTAGTTAGAATTCTAGGTCTAGTTTAGTTTTCTCTTAATTACTTTAATTCCGAAAAGATGTCTCATGTATTACTCACTGAGCTTGAATTCAAATAAAAAATACAGAAGTGATGTATTGCATGAGAAAGTGAGTTTATATTGAAGAATAGTCTTATTTACTTAGATGTGGTGGTATTTTCTGTGACTCTGAATGCATGGCATGAACAATACATATTTAAATTTGAATCAAAGAATATTGATGTACAAGGAAACAGGAATTTAGAGAATTATTATGACTTCTCTGAAATAAACATAAATTTAATCCTTGAAGCAAAAGAGACAGCAAAAAAAAAAGGTCCAAGGCTCTGAGCATCAATGACTAGGGAGGTCAGACATGATTAAAAACTCAAAGAGTTGTTTCCCTAGTTATATGCTTATGGTGTTCTTGTTTCAAGTAATCCTTGAGACAAAACATTTAGAGTCGAGATCAATTGCAATTAGCAGAGTATGCCAAAGGCTTTGAGCACCACTGTCTGGGAGTAACTGAAAGAAAAATCAGAACTTCAAAAGAGTCCCCCAGTTAAGTGCTTGTGGTGTTTCTGTGTCAAGTAAAGCTTGAGACAAAACATTTAAAGTCACGTCTAGGCTCAAGGTGAAAAGCACCAAAGAAAAATTGCTGTGTTCAATGGTTAAATTGAGTTACAAAAGATCAGAGAATTCATAATATTATCCGGATTCTAATTCCGAATGACAGTAACATTCTTCTGATTCAAATGAGAGTGAGATGCCAAAACTATTCAAGATTGTAGTTATAAACCCCACTATAAGAAGAGACATGAGCTTAATCGAACTCTCATTCTCATGCAAATTCACATTCTAAGCTTATATTATTTTGGTTGCTTGAGGACAAGCAACAATTCAAGTTTGGTGTTGTGATGCGTGAGCATCTTTCCTATCTTTTCCCAGTGAATTTGCATGTAATTTGTTAAGTTTTATCAAGAATTAATTATCTTTTAGCCACTATAGAGGCTACTTTGAGTCTTGTGAATTTCTGTTTATTTTAGGTAGCATTCGAATGGATTTGATGAAGTTTCTGCAGAGAAAGAGAAGAAACCAAGGAGCTGACCAGCGAGGAGCGACGCATGCGCGTGCCTGACTCGTACGCGTGATTTGGAGCTTTCCATGGCGACGCGTGCGCGTACTTGACGCGTACACGTGAAAAGCAAAGTTGCTCAGCGACGCGTGCGCGTACGTGACGCGTATGCGTGACACGCGAAAAGTGGGATTCACCACCATCCTTGCCAGGCGGATAACAACTTACCAATAATCTCATGAGTCTCAACCTCGACAAGTAGAGTTAACCATCGTCCTTGCCAGGTACATAATAAATCATCAACATTCTCTTGAATCACAATATCAATCTTTTGTAAATCATCATTAACTCTCTTTTTCTCAGATCATCATCATTAACTCTCTTTTTCTCAGATCATTCTCCATCTCTTATAATTCATTCATTCTCAATCTTTCATAAATTTATTATTCATATCCATTCCTCAGTTACCATCAATACACCACTCTATCAATCCACTCAAGTTAACCCAACCACGAAATATCTCAGGCCTAAGCTACCGTCTCTAGATTCAAACCAAAAATAACCTTTGAGGTGAATAAACAACTAGTTTTTTTTTGAGAACCTATGCCGACTCATGTGGTAAGCCGACAAGGAGAATTTGAGGAGTTAAGATCCTAGCCCATATATCATCTACTGTTACTTGGTTTTCTGGCTGGGAGCTGGTAAAAGAGTTAAGGCATGAAACAGAACTAGGTCAAAATGTGAATGGATTTGGGAAATAAGAAACATTATTGTCTTCATTGATGTCAAATAGAATCCTAACAAAGTGTCGAAAAGCACCAATGGAAGACATGGTTTTCGGTTTTGTCCAAGAAAGCTGGGAAAGACGAATACTGTCAATTAAAGTATTGGAAACTTTCAAGCCAGAGGTTGTGAGACGAGGTTCAAGAACAACTTTGAGCCACAAATTTACAACTCAAAGGGGACCAAAGGGATTGATTGAAGGATCCCCTTGACGAATTTCACCAACAATCAAAGAAAGAGTTTCGTAAAGTTGACTCATAATCAAGGCAGGAAGGTCGATGAGTTTTTTGTGATGGATCTTAATAGCCAAGGGCAAGTAGTTATTCTTTTGAATTTGGACTGACTTATAGTAGAAAACAAAAGAATTGAGCCAAAGTAAGAGGAAAGCTACATGCTTACTATCAGAAACAGGATCTCCGTCAGAACCCATGTTGTTTTGAATGAAGCTCGATATGAAATTCGAGTCGAAGTTGATATCAAAATCATCTTTAGGACAATTGGTCGACCATGACGCGAATTCACCGTCAACTGGTAAACCGGTCAAGGTCGAAATGTCCATCAGAGTCGGACTCATCATTCCATAACAAAAATAAAAATTATTGGTGGCAAAGCACCAGAAGTACAGACTGGCCCCTAGTAAAAGAGCAATATAAGAGAGATCAAAGGTAGCTAATTCTAAGGCATGCACAATATTTAGAGATTCCCAAATCAGCTTATATGTAGGTGCGAGTCAAGACATCCAGGTCGAAAAAGAGGACTCAAATTTCTAGGGGGAGCAATTCTAAAAACACGACCAGTAAAGTATGAAGCCTTGACATTTTTGTAGAAAATCAATGGTAAATGCTCTAGTGGTGATGGAAAGAAAGAAGAAACAAAATCAATTTGTTCTTGGGTTGCCAAAGGACCTAAGAAGGAATATAATACTCCATTAACTGAGAATGGTAAAAATACCTGACGACACCAGAGATTAGAGGTTTTTGCGTTTGGGTTTGGAGCTCTCAAAGCTCCATCTTTATCATAGAACTACGTTGTTTCAGCTACTAATGGAGGAAGAGAAAGGGCTTTGTCTCCTTCTTTGCGAAAATGAGAAGTGGCGGCCATGGGTGCTGAAGAAGAGAATGCAATGATGATGGTTGGTGTAGAGGTTAAATGAAGGAGCGATTGAGAAACTGTGGAAGGTGTGTTGCTTAGAGAGAAAAGGATTAGGATTTTCAGGAAGCAAGTTTCTTGGAAATTGGGGATGATTTGATTTAATTTGAGAAGCAATGGTGGAATCCTCTATTCAAGGAACGACTCATTAAAACCCAGGGATGTTATGTGTTCCCAAAAAAGTGCACGTCATTTTAAATGATGCATAACTTTCCTTTTAAATTTTGAGAATTTGAAAAGGTTACATGTGTTTGGCACGAGGAATGTTAAAACTTGTATCTTTGAACAAAATAACAAGTTTTAAAGGGATAATTTGTTAGTACAAAAAAAGAATTTTGCTCAACAAGAGGGCGTTTCGACTACCAAAGGTTTCGACTATAGAAGTAGAGACGGGTAAGCTGAAATCGAAGAAAGATGGTACAAAGAGCGTCGAAGTCGAAAGGTAGTTATTGTCTTTCCTTAAGCATCAAGGCTTGCTACTCGACCATCAAAACTGAGTTGAGACAATGGGTGCAAAATTTGAGGAGCAAGTTGAAGAAATGTGGGATTTGAAGACCAAGAAAGACGTGGGTGTCAAAACCTGGAGATCAGGATTCTTCATGGTTAGGGCAAGGTCATGGCTGAGAAAAAGAAGGAGATAAAAGGGAATGGATCCTCTCAATTGTTAAAAAAAATTGAGAGTGTAAAATGTGATCTCTAACCTTTCATTGCTCTCTCTCTCATATTTATTCTTGGTCCCACTTATAAAATTAATGATGAGAGATCTCACTTTACTCCCTCAATTGTTAAAAAAAAATTGAGAAGATCAATTTTCGAGATAAAATAGTGGACAACATGCTCCATGACAAGTCTATCTCCATGGTCTACAAATAGGAAAAACTCAAAAGAGTTGGAGGACTTCAATCGAAAACACTAGATCATCATATAAACTCATAAAATTTTTAGTCTCTGCGACGCAACAGAAAAACATGGAGTACAAATGCATATGAGTGTTAGAAGTCAATTTTTAACTTATTTTCTTTTGTTTATTTGATTTATTTTTGTGTATTTTCTTTAAATGTTGCTATTATTTTGCTTTGATTAATATTTTATATTTTTATTGTTTTTTATTTAATTATTTAATTTTTTATTTTTTTGTCGTAATTCTACCACTAATAATTTTGATATAAAATTATTTCAACACTATAATTAAGTAATTTTTTAGTCGAATTCATTCTTTTTTAAAGAAATTATATCTATTTCTCAATACTTAAGATCTTAATACAAATTCGTTTTGACATTACCTGTCGAAATCGACAAAAAAAAAAAAAAAAAAAAAAACGAGTAAAACATAAGTTATTAGAGAGTGGGTAACCGTTGAACGTGGGTGACAATGCTAGTAAACGGTAACTTGGTAACGTGGCGATGACGTAATGACATTAATAATCTAGTGGAAAGTTGAAATGTTGAATAATGTTAATAAAATAAGTAATTATGAATAAGGATTTTAAAAAAAAATTATATTAGGTGAATGGAATTATTATTTAAAATGACGTTGAGGATGAAATTAAATTTGTTATTACATTCCATTCATTGTTATTGTTCCCGTGCGTATTCAGAATTTCAGATACCTATAAGAAGAAAAAAGAAAGTAGTGTCTTCTGTCTTTTATGAATAGGGGTTGGCTTCTTGAAACAGAGGATAAGGTTGCCGACTTCATGTGTCTGTTAGTGTGCAAAGGCCTTCCACTTGCTTCATTCATATTGGACAAACAATTGGACATCTAATACTTCCCCGTTAAAGACTTCTAGTATATTATTTTTTTAGCAGATATAAAACTAGGGTTTAGTTGTTGGGATACAAATCATACAATTATAGTACAAAATTACAAATAAAAAACAATTTTCTTTTTTACTTTGGTGAAGTTTATAGTCATTATAAATAAAGTGACTACAGTGACTAAAAAATTTTAACAATACTTAAAAATATTGTTAATATTAAAATTATATTTTTTATATTTTGATAACACTGAATTACTAATAATCTTTTTAATTTACAAGACTGATTGATTTATTTTGGAGTGATAACCTCCTTTTTCTGATTTATTAGAAATAAAATACCTTTTGAAAGGAATCATGCTAATCTAGATAATGTAGTTGCAGAATCAATTATAGCAAGGAACAAAAAATTCTCAGAATTTTAGAGAATAAAGTCTTTTGAACAAACAAGAAAAATTTCAAAGATTTTCTTATTAAATATTGATAGATCATTTATGGCGCACTCCAATAATACTATGTGTAGAGAAATTCTTTGAGATAATTTAAAAAAATTTATCAAAAAATTCTCTTATAATTTAAAAAGTTATTCTATTATGCATGCTGAATTATGAGGTATAATTAAAGGTTTTGATGTTGCTATAACTAACGAATTTAATAATATTATGAATAAAGTCTTTTAAACAAACAACAAGAATTTCATAGATCTTCTTATTAAATATTGACAGATTCTTCATGGCTAGCTCTAATAATACTGCTTGTAGAAGAGTTTTTTGAGATAATCTGAAAAATCTTGATTATCAAGGAATTCTCTTGTAATTTAAGACGTTGTTCTATTATGCATGTTGAGTTATGAGCGAGGTATAATTAAAGGTGTTGACGTTACTATAACAAACGGATTCAATAATATTATGAATAAAGTCTTTTAAACAAACAACAAAAAATTTGTAGATCTTCTTATTAAATATTGACAGATCCTTCATGGCCAGCTAACCAGCTCCAATAATATTGCTTGTAAGGGAGTTCTTCGAGACAATTTTGAAAAGATTTATCAAAAAATTCTCTTGTAATTTAAGAAGTTACTTTATTATGCATGCTGAGTTATGAGGTATAATTAAAGATCTTGACATTGCTATAACTAACGGATTCAATAATATTATCATGGATCAGATTCTATGATGGCTATCAACTTTATAAGATATGGCTGCCCAAGACATTATCCATGTTCTCCTCTGCTGCAAGAGATTCCCGTTCTCAACCCATGACCAATATGAGCTCGAAGTTTCCTTCGTAACTCGTGGAACTTCTTCGCAATGGTTCCGTTCCATGCCTCATTTCAAAGGGAACATCAAAGTGGCTTTATTAGGGTTTAAGGTTTAGGGTTTAGGGTTTAATAGAACCAATACAAAAAATGGATGAAATAAAGAATAAATTGGAGCTACTATGTACATTAGATATAATGATGTAATCAAATTGAAATTCGATATATATAAGTCTATATATAAGAAGGTCGATCTGAATATTTAGATACATATTGTAGATTGATCCATATTATATTATAGAGTAAAAATTTTTACACTACAATTATAGAATAGATAATATAGATAATATAGTAGAAAGAAATCAAATTGATTTCTTTCTACCATATTATCTATCCAGATTTTATATTCAGGACTCTTGCTAGCCGTGTAAATCAAATCCTTTGAAAGCATACTCTGTAGAAGTCAAATTGTGTTGCTGATCTCCTCGCTAAGAAGGGCCAAGATCTCCCCCTTGACTTAAATATGTTTGAGTCTCTCACCTTGGACATTCTTCCTACTTTAATTTTTGATAGTTTTGGTTCTTTTAATATATATGTTTATTGTTTATTTTTTTAGTAGATTTTTTCTCTTTTCCTTTTCTTTCTTTCTCCCCTTCATAATCATTATCGTCATTGTCATTTATCAGCATTGTTTTCTCATTCTTCTTATATAGTTTTTTTGTTGTTTTTATTTTATCTTCTTTGCTCGTTTATTTTTTTTTTATATATTTTTAAAAATTTTATGAAAAAGAAAAATAAAAAAATAACACAAAAAATAATGATAAAGAATAACACTGAAATTTTTTATATAAAATATAGAAATAACATAGAAAATGACATTAAAATTTGTTATATAAAATATGAAAATTTTATCATAATGAACACAGAATTTGAATTGATTTATGTGCTACATTGCAAGATAGTTTGCTGTTTAAAATTTGAAAGCATTCAATTCACCTTTAAAATAATTTTATTTAGATAAAATCTTGTATTTACAAAAATATAAGTTACAGAAAAAAGTTGTCTCAATAACAAAATATGAAAAAGAAGAAGAATACCTTGGGAAAAAGAAAAAGATGACAAATACAAAAAAAAAAAAAAAGAAGTAGCAGAAGAAGATATGTTGGGAGAAATTTCGATACCATGGTTGAAAATTTTCGATGTTATTTTTGTTTTTGATAATTTTTAACTAATTAAAAAATTTTTTGTGTCATTATTAAGAAATTTTGTGTCAAAATTCAGAAATTGCTTATGTTAAGTTTAAAAAGTTCTAATGTTATTTTTCGATTGCACAATTCAAAACTCTCATATTTCTCTTCATTATCGTTATTATCTTCTTTTTCTTTTTGTTTTACTTTCTTATAGTTTTTTTTTATTTTCATTCTTTTAAAATAATAAAAATAAGAAAAAGAGAAAAAAATTAAAAAAAGATATAAAAAATGTTGCAATAACATTATTAAAAAGAGAAAGAGAAGAAATAAAAAAAATACAACAGCGATAATAAAAAAACAACGGAAAAACACGAAAAAAAAAAGTGCATGATTCATACACACCTTTATGTGAGTAATTTTTATTGGGTTTGAATCAATTTAGTTAAATTTTGTTGACAAAAATTACTTAAATATGTAACCGAATTTATAATTAAATATTTAAATTTATTGTAATTTAATTTTGTATTTAGAGTATTTCTAAATTTTAATATAATTGTTTTAAGATTAATTAGAATACGTACTACCAATATACTCACACGTATGTGTTTTAACATAAAAAAAATGTAGTATTATTCTAGTTATTATTGTTATTATAATTTGGCTGACTCTTGGATCTAATTATTATTATTATTATTATTATTATTATTATTATTATTAGGTGTAATTATTCTATCAGTTTATATAGTTTCGTAAAATTTTTAATTAGGTCATTTACTTATTTTCTTTTTAATTGGGTCTTTACATCAATTTTTTTTAATTAGTTTTCTCTATATAGTAATTAGCATAATTTTATAACCAAACTAAAAAAAATGGATATAAAGACCTAAATAAAAAAATTGTAGAAATCTAATTAAAAAAAATTTAATACAAAAATTTAATTAAAAAAAAATAAAAATCTAATTAAATATTTTACAAAACTATAAAAACTAACAAAATAATTAAACCTTATTATTATTGGGCGCTTCTTTTCTTAGGAAAAAAAAATAGTATTATTATTAGGATGAGATTGCAAGAAGCTTTCGAGGATGATGGACCCAGTGTTACCTAGTACAAAGTTGCTGAATTCTGAATCCTAGGCAATTTCCCGTTTCGTTAATTTTCAGTGCCATTAACTTCCCAGCATCACTGAAACTGTGAAAAAAAAAATGACGTGAGGTAAATGTGACAGCCTCAGCCTGCACACACCCCCCACTTTAACTTAGTAAATCTTTTTTCTAAAAAAAAACTAATTTAAAAACTACTAAATATAACTATATTGTTTTTTAGAATAAAAAAGGGAAACCCAGTGAGAGAGAGGTGAAGTGAGAGAAAGAGGCATAGGCAAGAGGTGGCGGCGGATCCTGCGAGAGAAGGAAGCGAAGGCACAAGAGTGTTATGCATATCCCTGATTTAACAGATCTAACGCTTGCCATGTAGGCCCATTACACGATCCAACGGTCAATCCACTACCGCGTTCAGCAACCCAACCCGAGAATCCGTCATCCTCGTTCCTCATCAACCAACATAAATCATTCTCTTAGACCCTTGCCGCGACCTCTCTCTCTCTCTCTCTCGATTCCAGATTCAAACCCTTTCACTTTTCCATATTTATGCTTATGCATATCCCTGTTTCCTCATTTAGTCTCTAATATATTTGAATCTAAGACATTATTAATTAATTATAGAAACAAAGCACACCAAAGAAGGAATAGAATAGAACAAGAGAGGGCGCACGGTTTAACACTAGTAATTATTTAAGATGCAATCCAACGGCTCTGATTCGCAGCAACAGCAACCAACGGACCAGAATCAACGCCAACAGCAGACGCCACCGCACCCGCAGCCACTGCCACTCCCACAGCAGTGGGTGCCGATGCAGTATCCCGCCACCGCCATGGTAATGCAGCACCCCATGCTGCCGCCTCAACATTACGCGCCGCCGCCACCCCAGCCCTACATGCCCTACCACCAGTACCAGCAGCAGGTGCCGCACGTTACCCCCCACCACGCACATCAGCACCAGCCTCAGGGATCCACCGCCGAGAACAAGACGATCTGGGTCGGAGATTTGCATCATTGGATGGACGAGAATTATCTCCACCGCTGCTTCGCTTCCACCGGCGAGGTCCTCCTTTCTTTTTTAATATATTATGCATATATCGTTTTCTATAACGTTCACATATAAGAGAAAGTTTTTATTTTTATTAATTTCTGTTTTTGTAGTTGATTCCATGAACGTGAAACTGTCCTTTTTGGGTACTTCAGTTTTTGTGTCTGTACTTTTATTTTGGAAAGCTTAGCCTTTTTTCTCATTATTATTAGCCTATTACTTATAAGCATAGGAGTGAGTAGCTTTCTTATTATTGGTGAATACATAGTTTTGATAGCTGAGTTGGTATTTCTATGTTACATTATTGTGCTAATATTAACTAAGGATGCATGCTTGATTTCGGGCTGCTTCAAATCCATAACGTAAGAAAGAAGGGGACAGTTTTCTGCTGGTATATTTATATTTCTGGGATTAAAAGGTCGATATTGAGAAAATTCAATTCTTGATTATTTGGGTGGGTGTTAAAGATTGGAGAATGGAAAGTGGGGTGGTGGATGACTACTTTAACTTTTTCATATCAGGTGTCCATTTAAATTGCAGTCTCTGTTGATAGGTGCGGTGGCAATATTGTGGTTTTCTTGGTTTTCATGATTACCTTGTAATTGTAGTTATATGTCTGTGTATATCAACTTTGATTTTTTTAAACCCAAACCATAACTGCGAGAGCAATGGTAATTTAATGCTTAATTGTCAGCGTCACTGTCCTTTCTTTTCAAACGGGAATACCTAGTTCAAAAGTGGGAGTAGCAGAATATAATTTTTTCACAAGGGGAGCATGTTATATTAGAAGAAAAGTAAAGAAAAGTAGCATGCTTCGTTCATCTAACTCTCTACTCTTATCAAGCAAATATGATAAAACTCTGATAGTATCTTCCCTAGCTATTCGATTTGACTTTGCTCTAATATAATTTTCTGACTTTTCATCATGCCATGCATCAATCTAGGCAGGTGGAACTATTTGATTCATTTTAAACTATATATAATAGTATCAGAACTCTGAGGGGATTGAGTGTTTATGTGCAAATTTCTGAACTCTCTGGTTGCATTTGCTTTTGGATTATTTGAAGCATGAATAGCTTAGGGTACGAATAGTTGAAAACAAGATAGAGAAGTTTTCCCTTGTTACTTGAGCTTAGCTTTTGCATGCATCTAATGCTTAAGTGGTTTGTTACGATGGAAACGGTTCTTGACTTGTGATATATATTGTATATTATTGTTTCAGATTTCCTCCATCAAGGTTATTCGCAATAAGCAGACTGGTCTATCAGAGGGTTATGGATTTGTGGAATTCTATTCACACGGCACAGCTGAAAAAGTTTTACAGAACTATGCTGGAATTTTGATGCCAAACACAGAGCAACCTTTCCGGCTGAACTGGGCAACATTTAGCACAGGAGACAAGCGTTCAGACAATGTTCCAGACCTTTCAATTTTTGTAGGAGATTTAGCTGCAGATGTTACAGATAGCCTCTTGCATGAGACTTTCTCCAGTAGATACCCTTCTGTTAAGGCTGCAAAAGTTGTTTTTGATGCCAACACTGGCCGCTCCAAGGGATATGGTTTTGTCAGGTTTGGTGATGATAATGAGAGGTCTCAAGCTATGACTGAAATGAATGGTGTCTACTGTTCTAGCAGGCGTATGCGTATTGGAGCTGCAACTCCTAGGAAATCATCTGCTTATCAACAAGGTACAAATTCATAATCTGCTTATTCAAATTTCTTTTAATTTGTTCTGTTTCAAGATGAACTTTGCTTATTACACACCTATTATTGATGTAATCTGCCTTTTTTTTTTTTTTTTTTTTTTAAATGTAGGAGGTCAATCAAATGGCACATCCAGCCAATCTGAAGCTGATTCTAATAACACAACTGTAAGTTTTTCAGCTTCTTGTTAGAATATTGTATTTGTATTGTTAACGATATGTGTGGAAATGTATTTCTATGGATGATTGGTTATAGATATTTGTTGGAGGACTGGACCCTAATGTTACAGCTGAAGATCTTAAGCATCCATTCTCCCAGTATGGCGAGATTGTCTCTGTTAAGATACCTGTTGGAAAAGGTTGTGGTTTTGTGCAATTTGCAAACAGGTAATTGAAAAGTTATGGCCCTTTTGAAAAACCTTAATTGGTATGATTATTAAGAGTTGACAATTTTTTGGATGTGTCTGTGATAATCTAAAACATTGTGTACTTCACTTCCTTTGCAGAAATAATGCTGAAGAGGCCTTGCAGAAGCTAAATGGGACAATGATTGGCAAGCAAACAGTTCGGCTTTCTTGGGGCCGAAATCCAGCAAATAAGCAGGTAATCTGTCACTAAAACTGTCACATACACACACAGACATGCTTTATTGTTGCCATTATATTAGGCTTATTAATGTGGGAACATATTCTGGTTAATGACCTATAACTCGCCCAGTAAAATCATGCATTGTACTCTCTCTGATTAAGGGAAGAAGAAAAAATAAAATAAAATTTTGCATGTTGCTTAGAGGTGGCAAAAGACCTATGATCCACCGGGAAAGCCAACCTAACTCGCCAAAAAAGACGGATTGAACTAGAAATTTAAATCTGCTTAAAATAGAAAGCCTGCCAAACTTACACCACTTAACTTGCAGATTTTGGCAAACAGGTAGACTAATTTAAAAAAAAAACGATCATCTTAACCTTAATTCTTTTTCTCTCCTTTCAAAATCAGCTTACTAATCTGTTTCTTCTTTTTGTTTTTTTTTATAAATATGTAAATTGTCTTTTATAGAAATATTTTTTTCGTGTTTAAATTTTACAAATAGATAGCTAATAATTAAAATATTAAAATCTTAATTAAAATTTCATTTTTTTTAGAAAAAAAAAAATATAGTATTGCCGCGCCAGCCCGCTTAACCTAGCCGGCAGAATATGGGACGGTTTGGCATTAACTAAATTATATAGTTTTTAACTAACTTCAATTCAATTCAGAATTTGCATGGTCATGCACGTGTAGTTTTTATATATCATCATAGCATTTAATTTTGAATTGTTGGCAAATCTCCTTTATTCTAAAAGTTCATGCAGTCATTTATTTTACCCTGACCTTTTGTTTCACTGGTACTTAATGGTGTGATTTATTAAACTTGCTTTTATGATGATTTGATCCGATTGTATGTAATGTTGAGCAGTTTAGAATGGAGTTTGGGAATCCATGGAGTGGGGCATATTATGGGGGCCCTGTTTATGATGGTTATGGATATGCATTGCCACCTCCACATGACCCAAGCATTTATGCTGCTGCTTATGGTGCATATCCCGTTTATGGAGGCCACCAACAGCAAGTAAGCTGAATGAAGGGAAGAGATTTAGATCTCACAACAGCATCAGACGGAAGTCACCACCTACCACAGCTTGGTTATGATGATGAGCAAATTAATTAACTTATACCTATCTATCTATCTTATCCCCTGTAACTTGGCTTGAAGATGATGATCTGTTGAATTCTTAAGAATCCCCTCCTAATTGTGGAGTGTGGACTTGAATTTTGACCACCTCAGGGTAGCAGCAATGTAGAGAGATTCAATTAAATTATTCGTTTTAGACTCTGTAGGGGTAAGGGAGTAAGGACCAAACTTATTAGACTTGTCTATTGGAATAATTATCTTAAGTATGCCTGTGTGTGCTCTTTATTCCATTTGTTTTTCGCCACTTTGACGTATAAAAGGGTCACTATTTCTGCAACAATTATTATTGTTATTATACAGAGAATATCGTATTAGTTTATAGAAACCAAGTTAAAATTAATATTGTCAAATACTTCTATTTGTTGGTGAAAAATGAAACGAAAACCATTATGGGACCAGTCAGTCCCTACCTCATCATCACCCTAAGTAGTAGTTGTTTTTCGTACGAGCTGATTTCAAAGGTATTGATTAGAAGGATGAGGTTGATGATGTCACGATTAGTAGAAGACTCAAAATATATTGCTAAGAGTTGAAAAATATATGATGGAACATTAATTGGGTATGAAATTGTGCAGTGGCATAAAATGAGAAAAAAAAAAAAAACAGTAATTATATTTAGATTTTCAGAAAGTATATGATAGAGTTAAGTAAGGTAAAAAGGGATTTTAAGATGAGAAGGGATTTTTATGTCTGTTTTAATGAATGGCTTAACATCTAAACCTTTCAAGATGAGAAAGGATTTCAGGCAAGGTGATCTATTATCTCTGTTTTTGTTTATTATGGTTGTTAATGTGATGCATAGAATGGTAGGAAATGCGGTTAAAAATGAACACATCCCAATCGAGAGGGATAATATAGAGTTGTTCTATCTTCAATTTACAGATGACATCATATTATCTTGTCCACTTGAGGAGGAGATTATAAGAATTATAAGAGGCTACTACGATATTTTGAGTTGATGTTGGGGTTAAGCATTAATTTTGATAAATTTAGCTTGGTTCTAGTTAATTACAAGCAGCAATGAGTGCAGAGTATGTGTAGTTTGTTACGGTACAAGGAGACTATTTTTTCAGTTAAATATCTTGGAATCTCCTTAGGAGCTAATCCGAAATTGGTTAAGATTTAAAAGTCGAATAGACAAAATGGAGGAAATTAAAAGCTCAATTTATGTAAAGCTAATGTGCTTAATAAAGTTGAAAAGTTGGTTCTTATCAAGCCAGTATTGAATAACTTGTATACTATCTGAATCTGTATTTGAATCTGTATAAGATGCCGAATGTTATTACAGGAAAATTGATTTTACTACAGAGAAGATTCTTATAGAATAAGGAGGATGGTAAGAATAGTATGGCATTGGTTAGGTAGGTACTGACTCTAAAAAAATTAGGTGGTTTGAGGGTGGAAACATGATAATTTATAACACAACACTTTTGTTTAAGTGGTGGGGTGTTTTTTAAAGGAGTGTCCGCTATAGAAGAATGTGGTATGCACTTATAACAATTTGAATCCTAATGAGATGTTATCCAATTAGATATTACTTACTAGAAGGGGTCTATGGAAGGATATTTGTCAACTGCAAATTAAGGAACATGTGAGAGACAAGATAATCACAAGATTACCTATGGAGATTGGTGACGAAAGAAAGACTCGATTCTGCGAGGATGTCTGGCTACAATGTGATTCTTTGAAAGATCAATTTTCAAGACTTTTTTCAGTTTCAAACTAAAGAGAATATGTCATATGGGATTGTGGGTTTTGGGATGAGTAAGAATGGATTTGGAACTTTTAATGGAGACGAGAGCTATACCAATCGGAGTTGGAACTATTAAATCAGATATACGATACTTTAAGGCCAATGAAACTAGCATATGACAGAGATGATATAGTTGTATGAAAGTTTGATAGAGAAAGTATATTTTCTACTAACTTATTTGTGTAGGTGTTGCAAGCAAAAACGCTTTCGAAGGATGTAACAAGTTATAGTTTTACTAGAATTATTTGGAAAGGCTTAGTTCTACTAAAAGTGGAGTTGTTTGTCTGGTTTGTTTTGATAGTTAGAGTGAATACCAAGAAAAGATTGAGTAGGTTAGGAATTGTGAATGAAGAAGATAATGTCCGTCTTTTATGTAAGAAGGAGGTTATATATTCACTATTTTTTTTTTTTGTGATTTTACATGACTGGTATGGTGCGTATAGTTATCCAATTTTATTAGAGTATGATTTTTTTTTAGGTACTATAAAAAAAACATTTTCAAAGTTAGATAGGAGTTCACAACAGAAAAGAGGAGCGTAAGAAGTGATTGATATGTTTTTTGCGATTATTTAAAATATTTAGGTGAAAAAAATAGAAGAATATTTCAAAATAAAAAAATAAATTTAAAAGTGATTATTAATAATTTTTTTTTTTAGCTATAAAGAATAGAGTGGTTTAAATTATTTTTATTATTGATATGTCAAAAATAACATAGAAATTAGTAATTTTTTCTTTTTGGTTTTATGTATTGTTTTGTTTTTGTTTTATTTGTTATTCAATACAACAAATTAAGCTCTCTTGTTAAACAAAAAACTATTTAAACCCAACCCATATTTCCAAAGCCCTCAGCGTCATCCACCAACCAATCCAATTTCAGAAGCTGAGAAGTGCGACGCGTACATGCATGAACCTGACTGGTCAGTGCTCACACGTTGTCATGGATGAGAGTGTATATGTTCCAGAATATTGCAAAGATATTGTTTCTTTTATCAGAACTAAATTATTGTTAATATTATATTGCTGCAGTGCAGTTTTTATAAGGATTAATTTGGTGAAGAGCGGGTGGGGACTTATTATTTGTCCCACAAGGCATGTATAAGGGTGTTTCACATCGAGGATAATTGCAACGTCATTCATTTTGTGTTCATAAACGTTTAATTTGCTGATTGGTTTTTAAACGAGATTTTAATTAATGGACGTCTTACTAGTTACAAAGATTGTGAATTCTGGAATTGATATATGAGAACTAAATTATTATCTGGTGCAAGATGTTTTGAAAATTTTAACTATGAAAATTCTCGGTGTTTACCGTTATAAGGTGAATTATTGAGAATGAAAAAAATAAAAAATTAACAATATTAAACGGACGCCATTTGATAAGCAATAGCTCTCCGTTTAATTAAATTAGGTGTTTAAATTACTTTTAAATAATAAATACAAAAATTAATTGATTATCTTTTTATGATATAATAATATAATGGGACGCGCACATCCATGCATGTAACTAAGTTGACCCAATTCTAAATAGAGTCACACGCATTAATGAGAGTGAAAATACGCGCCCACTCATTATGAAAAAACGTTACTTCTTCCTCAGTTCTTCTTCTTCTCTTCTTCTTTTCTTCTCCCCACGCTTCTTCTTCTTCTCACGCTCGTTTATGCACGGAGCGTCTTCTTCTTCGCATTCCTCCTCCTCTTTCTTCTCTTTTTTCGCGTTCCTTCTTCTTCACATGTTTTCTCTTTATCGTCATTCTTTTGTTGTTGTTGCTACTGTATTTTTTTTGTCTTTTTCTCTTTTTCTCTCTGGTGAAGAAGTAGTAGAAGGTGAGGAAGAAGAGTTTTGAATAGTGTAGAATGAACCGAACACAGTACTCATGGTGAACCGAACACAGTACTCATGATGAAACAATTGTATAGTACTGAATGAACGAAACATAATCCATTATATAAAATCAAATTCAAACAATTTTTTGCAGAATGAACCGAACACAGTACTCTTGGTGAACCGAACACAATACTCATGGTGAAACAATTGTATAGTACTGAGTGAACGAAACATAATCCATTATATAAAATCAAATTCAAACAGCTTTCTGCAGGTGAAACAATTGTATAGTACCGAGTGAACGAAACATAATCCATTATATAAAATCAAATTCAAATAACTCTGCCTACAAATCAAAATCACAAAGGTCATCGAACCGAACAATGTTCATGTGGTGAATAAATGGTGATCAACTTTCAATCAACAAAAATAATATTTTTCCATGCAAAAGAAGTACTGAACATAGTAACAACTAATTTCAAAACTCTAGTTAAACTATCCACTGAACTGAAGAAGAAGAAGAACCTACGTGCGCGAATTTAAAAGAAGAAGGAGGAAGAGGAGGAAGAGGAGGAAGAGGAGGGGAAATACTATTCTTGTTGATTGAAAGTTGATCACCATTTATTCACCACATGAACATTGTTCGGTTCGGTGGCCTTTGTGATTTTGATTCATCAAATGAATGTTGTTCGGTTCGGTGGCCTCCTTCTACTTTGTTCAATGTTTAAGATTATTGTGATAGCATGCAGCAATCATTCTCTAGCGGTCTCAACGTAATAACCTCATTCAACTGATTTTGAAGTTGAATCATTCATTGTTTTCATTCAGAAGTGTAGATCAAAGAAGAAAACGAAGAAGAAGAACGACGGAACTTATTACGAGAATTCAATGCAGATTAATAATGAAGAATGCGAGAAGAGAAGAAAAACGTGAATAGAGGAGAACGACGAATTTTATTAGGTAGAAGAAAAAGAAAAGAGAAGAAGAAGAACGAAAACGTGATACGTTATATAAGACGCGTATATAACAAACGTGATACGTTATATAAGACGCGTATATAACAAGCGACTGTGGGGGTGGAATAACGCGTATGTGGAAAAAGTATCTTGGATAACATCTATTTTTTACATGAATATTGAGCTTTTCCCTAATATAATATCTTTATAAATTCTTTTATAATGTTAGTGCATAAAAGTTAAAAGAAAGTTGCTATCTTAAGGAAATGCTAAGGAAATGCCAAGATTCATTTCCGCTTTAAGCAATCATTATTATACATTTAGTGAGCAATTATTGTATTATTGATTATATGAATTGAACTACTTTTTTTAGGCCTATAATTTATTAAACAATATGACAACTGTTAACTTGCATGCCTTAAATAGTTAAATGAATACCAATACTTGATAATTGCTTTGTGGCATGCTCATCATTGAGCCAAGTTGCGCCCCATCTACTTGATCTTTTGTAACTATTGTATTTTAACTATTCTAAAGCAAAGGTAGAGAAAGACTGCAAATACAATGTACCTGGATATATAAATCATAATAAGTTTCATCATAAAAAGATAATTAGTATTAAAAATGAATAAAATAATAAAGTGAAAAAATAAAATACAATAATAATGTGTAATATGTACTCTCTTATCTTTTACAAATGAGTACAATAGAGAATTTTTATATATAAATAAAAAAATACTATTTATATACTAAATATTATTGATATTTAATAAAACAAAGAAAATACATATTTAGTTATTAAAAAAATATTACTATCAAAATAGTATTTATTATAAAGGACGTAGATAATTAAACTATAAATTATATACGTCATTTCTAAACAATTAAAGTTTTGAAATACATCTTAGATACATATGCATTTTGGATGATGTTGTTTTAACGAAAAAGATATGTGTTTATTCATGATGGAGTTATAGAATTTAAGATACATAAAAATTTAAATAATTATCTCTAAAATAATATAATTTGTTATGATTTGAAAGTACTGATTTGATTTTTATTTTTTATTTAATTAATTTTATTTAAAAATTTAAAATTTTAAAATATAAAATTTGTAGTTTAAAAATTAGATTAACGATGTAATTTAATTTAATAAAAATAAATCTAATTATATTATTGTACTTATACAGTTAATTATGATTATTTGATTTTAAAAAGAAAAATATTTCTAAATTACTTTTTTTATAATTTTGAATATGAGTATTCCATCTCTTAAATAAATTTATTTATTTGGTGAATTTTATAGTACCCTTCATCAAATAAGGGTATGCTATCTCTCATCAATGTCAAGTATTTATTAGAACATAAGTTAAATTTTATCAACACACTTTAACACCAATTTATTACTGTTTGTTCTCTTCTTAATATCCCTTTCAAACTGTTAACATCTAATTAATGTTACAAATGTGTTGCATTGTCCTTGAATAGGAACTAATTTTTAAACAAAAATAATTCAATATTAAACAAAAAAAGCTAAACAATTATTGTAAAATAAAATATTATGAAAGTATTTTGATATATTATTAACTATATTAACATATTTTTTATAATACCATTATCTACTTTTAATTTTAATCACTATAGTATATTGCAATAATTTCTAGTAATGGAGTCAAATTAACGTTTAATTAGTTAGTGACACACTAGAAACATATTCTACTATGTTTATAAACACTAAAAACCAAATTACTTGTAAAAGGATGAATATATACGACATTATTTTAACATTATGTATTTTGTTTGAAAAGCAGTTATGTGTACATTATAATTAATTAATCACTAAATTAATTATCATGTATTGTGTATATTTATACATATTAATTTGCATATTTTTTAATTAAATAATTAGATATTAAAATAATTAAACCTATCATAGTAAAATAATTAAATATATAATAGATGAATAAATAAATTTTTTTAGAATGGGATAAAAACAGAAAAAATTATAAAATACTAAATACATATTTAATTTCTATATGATTGCCGATTGGTAGCTAATTTTGTATATGCATAGCATTGTTAATTTGTTTAACGCACTGATGATAATAAAATTTAGATTTAAAATATTATAGTACTACTCAAACTATTTACTATTGAAATTTAAACCAAAAAATATTAAGAGTCTTAACATATCTTTTAATTATTCTCCTAAGTTCTAAATAAAGAAAGTGTTGAATTTTTTATTTGTTGATGTTTTAAAGTAACATATATATTTGAATTTTTACTCCTTTAAGTATTAGGAGGATAATTAAAAAAATAATTACGACTCTCAATTATTACTCTTAAAAAAATTATAGTGGCCTTTTTAGTTTTAATTTTTAAATGAGAATCAAATAGTTTCAAATTAAAAATATTCAATTTTTTCTATTTTTTATTATTTTTCAATATTTAAAAATATGCACATTTAATATTACAATGAATTATTTCCTTTTTTTTTTCATTCCGTGCACTTTAATTGGAATCACAATAAAATAATTATAGAAAAAATTATACAAAGTTTTTTTAATAAGTTATTATTGCAAAAAAAAAAATTCATTTTTATGTGATAGAAATATTCGTTCTTTTACAGAGTTTAGTTTTTACTAGTTTATATAAATGCAGTAGAATATTATTTATAGGATTTCATCTAGCTAATTAGACTTTAATATATATAATATTTTTTAGTTCCTACTAGGGCTTTTTGTTTTTCTGCTAGAGTTTGCAAAAATTTTTTTATTGGACAATCCTATGAGTTTTTTCATTGAATTTTCAGTGACTCCACCGCTGCTAATCAAGATCGTTCTAATCAGATTGTTAATGAAGATAAAGAAGAAATGGTGAGTTTTGGACATGATAATATCAAGGAAGGTTTAGATAAGTGCTCAAGAAGTTTGATCGGTAGATTGCTAGCAGATTGACAATTCAGTGCTGGTACTTTGGAGACAGTACTATATACAATCTGGAGACAGTCTGAAGGTTTTAGGGTTCTTGATCATAGTTAAAACATCTTTCAATTCTTCTTCAGAAGCGAAACGGATCTGTCACGAGTGGAGAAAGGGGTTCTATGGACGTTAAAGAATTACATTCTAAACCTGAGAATGTGGAAGGAGGATATGGCAATTACAGAAAGGAAATTCTCACTGGTTCCAATTTGGATCCAATTATGGGGCTTACCAGAGCACTATAAGACCTAGGGATTAAAGTGGGAGGTTCGTTCAGTACTGTGATAGATTCAGATCTATTTGGAACAAGGGAAGAGGATGCGAGAATTTTGAAAATCCAGATTCTAATGGACGTAACAAAGCCTATATGAAGGGTCTTAAAGATTGTTGGTCAAACGCAAAAGGTGTTTAAACTGCAATTGAAATATCAACATCTTGGCAATTTTTGTCATTATTTCTGTTATATGGGACATGAAGCACGAGATTACAGCAAACTCTAACCCCTCAGACAAAGTTATCATGTCCCATTTGCATGGAGGACACTAAGGGTTTTCAACTTAAGTATAGGGAGAAAAAACCTTAGTTTGATTATCACAGAAGATTTTTGCTTGAGAATCATCTTTATAAGTGCAATTGAACATCATTTAGAAAGAACACTGAGATATATGAGGAGCCTCTTGTCAAATTGAGTGGTGAAGAGGTATGGTCCAAAGTTAGTGGTTATTCTTGAATAGTTAACACAAATCGTCTGTTACAATTTTCGAATTATGGTAATGCACATAACTAGACTAAGAAGAGTATATTTTGGGACTTATCCTATTAGAAGGATCTTCTTGTCAATTATTACCTTGATGTGATGCATATAAAAAAGAATGTGTTCGATAATATAATCCACATAGTGATGGCTAGTGATAAAATCAAAGATAACCACAAATCTAGATTGGACTTAACAGAGGTGTGTAAAAGGCTATAACTAAACATTGTGCCGATCAGAGATGGTAGATGAGCTAAGCCAAAAAGGATCTTATATTTTAACCTTAGAACAAAGATAAAATATGTGTTGGTAGTTGCGAGAGTTGAGGCTTTGATGAGGTCATAAAAGGAAGCATACATAAGGAATATAACCATGAAGAATCACGCAGTCTTGGAGATCCAATGACAAGGACAAGGTCAAAGAAGGTAAAAGAGATGCTAAATAAACTCATGGTATTTTGTTTTGAAACATATCCAAATCTTGAGGAGTTTCAACCCAAGATGGTGAATTGCTTCATGCAAAGTGAATGAATAGAGGCCTAATTGATTAACAACCGAAATAAGTTCAAGATGAAGCCTAAATCAAAATATTCAAGAATGAGCTAAAATTTTTAGTTTAATTAAGCGCATTTTGTGTTTTTTTTTTTTATATAATTTTCGTGAACCTTTAGTTCAACGCTTTTCAAAGACCTTTTTAGTTTTTCCAAGTGTGTTTTAAATATTTTAGTGGTTGATTTTAATGTAGTGGAACATCAAAGGCTTAGTGAAGGAATCTTACTGGATTCTCTTGTAAGCTTTCCCTTATCCACTCAACCTATAAGAAGAAGTTGCATGGATCATGTAAAACAGATTATGACTATTCATAATCTATGAGATTTGATCTCTCGAGTTCTTCGCAGAATTGTCTAAACTTATCAAGGGTACTTATCCTTCTAGCGTTCTTAGGCTTATCAATATTTGATTGTGACGCCTTGTCCTATCCAATTTATATTAGTCCTTATATAGCTTGTATATATATTCAATTATATAATTCTATTTTAGGTCATTTTTGTGTCTTTTTTGTTATTCAGAATGTCATATTTTTTTTTGTCATAAAATCCTCAAATTCCAAATTCTGTAGCATGAGATAGAGGTTCAAGTTTAGTTTTCTACAAATATAATCTTTACAATCTTAGTAGATCCTATTTAGTTTATTTATAGACTTTAAGTCATATCAATGTAGTATCACAAACTTTTGATATCATTTGGTATTCAAAAGCATAAAATATCCCATATCAAAAACCAAATCTAAGAAGCATGTGATTCAAGGACAAATAATTTTCAAGGGGAGTATGATATAAGCATAAGAAGGGCAGAACTAATTAGTCAAATGAGAATAATTAAGCCTTTTGGTTCTTTTTTCATGTTAGTCTGTAGTGTATAAGAGTTCGTATGTAATTATAACCACTAGTAAATCATTGATTGTATTTTTAAGGCTCAGTAAGACTTGTTAATACTTAGTGGATTATGTAGAGGCTCTATTTAATAAAGTAATAAACGCTTAGTGGATTTCTTAATAAGCTTGTTATCGACTTAAGAGTATATAAAGAGGCTCCATAAAATATGTAAGATTATCATATTATGAAATACAACTTTTGAGTTTTCTCCCCAATGGGAGAGCTTCCATATGTTCTTATGTGAAGAACAAATATTGATCTTATCAAAGAAGCTTGTGGCAATCATTTTGATCATATCAAGGGATCTTATGACGATCATGCTGATCTTATCAAGGACACTTATAACGAAATCCTAATCTTATCAAGGAAATTTATGGCAATCATTCTAATCTTATCAAGATAACTCATGGTGATCAAAACCAAGGCCTATCACTGACCTCTTATATATTCTTGAGTGTGATTTCTATATCTTTCTTTATGCCAAAATGAAAAAGAGAAAAAAACACAACTTTAGTCTATTGTGATACCGATCATTTGGAATCAGAGTTAGCTCTTGATATCATTTGGTATTCAAGATCACAAAAAATGAGACGTAACATAATTCTGTAAATTAAGTAAGCAGGTGCTCTCCATTGCATGAAAATTCATAATTGTCAATTTTTTCATGGAATGTTTACTCCTAGCGGCCTTGACAAAGTTGTCTGATCAAATTTGGAAGCTATTAATTGAGTTGAGTCAGTTCTTCAGAGATTTGTGCTCTCCATCTCTATTTGTAGAAAATCTCCTTAAACACAACATTCGAATCATCGTTTGTAAGTTAGAAAAAATTGTTCACCTAACTTCTTTAATGTCATGTAACATCTCCCTATTCACATGCATATGAAGCACGAGTGTGTGGTCTAATGCAGTATCGATGGATGTATTCCTTTGAACGTCAAATGTCAAATTGGTTCTTATATGAGGTTGATCAAGAAAGAGTAGGGTAGAACGGTCCGTGTATGAGGCGTACCTCTTATTTTTGTTCTTCCTACTTTGAGCGTCACATGTAATCGAGTCACACAAAAGTAGGCAATAATGATGGTGGTGACGAGGGTTCGTTTGAACCAACATTGTCCATTTTCAATTAAGTTGACACTCTTGGGGGAAGGAAATAAACTAGGTGATTGAACTTTATGGAACTAAACTAGGCTCACTTAGACATTCTCTTGAATTATCTTGAAGTCGATGAAATTAGGGGGTAATATCTTATAAACATCTAATCAGTTAAAATAAAAAGGTTAACTTAAACATGTTAAATATAAAAGTTAGTTCTCATGTCTGTAGGTTGTACAATATGTTTTACGGAGCAGAAAAATGCAAGATTTTTCTTCATAGTTTCAATCGCATGTGAATAATCCTAAGAATGATGTAACACATTCTCATCTACATAATATGGTTTGGGGGTCCTAATAGCCATTGTACTAGTTGGACTATAATGAAAATAGAATAAAATTTCACATACCAAAACATGCTCGAGGAAGGGCAATGTATAACACGGGAATTTTTCTAAAAGGTGATGCTTCGCAAGGTGTTTGGGTTGTTGAATGAAATTATAAAAAGTTGAGTATTCAGTTGACATGGCATGAGATAATGGTAGGAGATGAATGATATGATACCACACGGCCTCAAGGCACTCACATACACAAAGACCATAAGATCATCGAGGTTAATCATGTTGGGAGGTATGATAGATATGATCCATTCATCCTATTACAAAATGCACGCCGAGTGCATTACATGAAATATCCCGAGAGATCTAGGTCTAACTAGAGAATTTTGATCAAATATAAACCAAGATGTAGGGTTAAAACTTAGAAAAATAACGATGTGCAAGACAAACCATTCCAAATCAAGATACAAATTCTATGAGAATGATACCTGAAACTGAAACTGAAATTCCAGGCATTCTAGCTTTGCCATCAGAAAAGGTTGACATAGTGGACCCCCGATACAACAACTTCTAAATGTGGATGAAGAAAATGATGAGAATAAATAATGAGGATGGTGATAGTGATGACAATTCTACCTCTCAATTTTCTAATGACCTCAAGTAAATATGTTTATTATGTGTTTATCATGTGTTAAATTTATCATTTTGTTTATATTCTGTGTGTGTCTTAATATAACAATATTGGCATAGTTTCTTTTATTTCTTCTTTGTTTAGGTGACATGACATGAGATAATGGTATGAGACAAAGTGATGGTGGGAGGGGTAGTGGTCGTAGAGAACGACTTAAGAAGAATACAGGAATCCCACTTAACCTGGGTGTGTTATCATTCTGCACACTTCCTACGACCACCACAACTTCTATCCCTCCTCTGGTTGCCGCACCAACATTATCACCCAAGTCACACGTATAACTGTAATAGCGGTTAGACCCTATTAGGATAATCTTGTCTCCTTGTTTATGAGGTCAGTCCTTAGACATAGTTGGCACTCAGACACAGCCACAATCACAATCTCAACCACAGTCGACGCCGAGAGTATCCGGAGAGGGTGTGATGTCCACACATCAGACCGCCCTCCAAAGGAAGGAGTGGGATGAAAGTATTGGTATGTTTTATATTTATGTGTTCAATTAATTTATAGTACAATATGCATATATCATACAATAGTCTAATTTAGTTTATTACAGTTGGAACACTCCAAGACCTAGGACGGAGAGGATTACTTGGGTATTCAAGAACCACTATAGGTGGTTTATACCCAAGTTTAGCAGAATTCCAGTGGTTCATGAGGTCAGTTATTAGACACAACTGACACTTAAACACAACCACAACCACAACCTTAACCACAGTCGCAACCACAACTGATGTCCCAGTCACATACCTAGACACCACGCAAGACACAACCACAGTCTCATATGCAAACACAACTACAATAGACGCCAAGAGCATCTAGAGAGGGTTTGATGAATACAAAACAGACCACCTTCCAAAGGTAGGAGTAGGATATAAGTGGCTGGTATGTTTTACATTTACATATTTAATTAATTTATAGTACAATATGCATATATCACACGTTAGTCTAATTTGGTTTATCACAATTGGGTCCTTTCGAGACTCGGGACAAAGAGGATTACTTAGGTATTCAACAACCACTATAGGTAGTTTATAATCAAGTTTAACATGACTCCAGATCACGCATGTGATCTTTAGTGGTGATTGTTTAGGGTAATGAAGGGTTTCTTAAAAGTTCAAATTATAAACTTGTGTCAATCTACGAAATATGTAATTCACTTGCATTTGATATTGCACAAGCACTTTGAGTTTGTACGCAGTAAGGAGCATAAAATGTACAAATGCTTGATGGGTGAGAGCCACCAAGCACCTCTAGGAGATGATTTTAGACATCCGTAATAAAGGTGCTCATACAGACTAGATCTTGGATGATATCCTCACCCAGTTAAAGGAGTATTGAAACATAAAAGATTGTCGGATGACCCAGACTAAGACATGGGCTAGTTGAGCATCCGAGACCAGGGGATCTATGCAAATTGGAGAATATACTCCCTACACGCTGACGACAAAGAAGATGGTTTGTATCAATTAATTATTGAATTATGTTATTAATTTTTTTATTTTATTATTCATAAATATGATACATAATAACTTCTTGTTTTTCTGAATTGTATTGTCAGGCAGGCTAGGTGGGTCTCCAACCCTCTCAAAGTAAGATCTTCGAGTGAATGCATGCAAAGAAAGATGATCATTCTAAGTGGGTTGACAAGCGGTCTGAGGACACTTTGTAAGTTATCTAAACCCTTATAGCTATTCAATATTATGGTTTTCTTATTTTTCTTTTAAAAAATTTTAGTAAAACATAGGTTTTATTTGCAAAATGTAGAAATTAATTTAAATTGTGTAGTTTTTTATTAGTTGAATCAAGGTTGTCAAACTCGCGAATCTAGGTAAACTTGTGGAGCTGACCTAGACTCGACTCGTAGACTCATACAAGTGTACCTGTTATAAATTTTTTATAAAAGAGATATGTATCATGTATAATAATATATTTAATCAAATATAGGCATTCAAACTTAACAATTTCAACATCAAAACACGTAATAAATTAACATAATACTACAAGTATAACAAGTACTCTAGACCACACATTCAAATCCTTCATAAGTATGCATCTAGTTCAACATAAAATACACAATCACACAATTAAAGCTTCATATAACACAACCGAAAAGAAAAAAGAAAACAAAGCAACAATTAAATGTTCTAATAAAGTAAAAGTCTAAAACTAAAATCCTCTAATATCTTCATCTTCCATGGCATTAACATCATCATCTTCACCATCTTCATCAGAAACATCATTTCTTTTAAGTTCAGGTTCGATATAGCCAACAGAATCATCATCATTCACATGTTCATCTTCTTCCTCCATTAAATTTTGTTGTGGATCCCCAATGAACTCATTCTCAACCCCCTCACCCATGTTGAATTCATTAGTATTCATACTTGGAATAACAAATTCATTACTATTTGGATCATCATTAGTATTGTCATTCATTGGAAAGTGAGAATGCTCAACACTTTCAGCAAGATTCTCATTAACATCTTCAATTATCTACTCATCATCAGAATGCACTGCCTCAAATTCAAGTTCTGGAGTTTTTTAATTTGCTTGCCCTTTAACTTCAAATTATACATCACATACACTATAGTGTACACATGAATCCTATCATTATCACAAGGGTACTAAAAAACCTTAACTAAGGAAAAAGGTAAATGTCAGGAGTTAAATCCAAAGAAAATTTGTAATTATAGCATAACAAATGTTTCAAACTCTGTCTTTGCTTGTACTTGTAATCAAAATATAGTTGTTTATTTGTTTGTTTAATTTTTATATATATTTGTACCTAATTGTTTCTCTTTCTTTATGTACCTCGATGACATCGCTTTAATGCTTGCACTTATTTATAATTCTCTAAAGAAGGGTGGTGTTTGTTTTCTTCACTTATTTGTATCATTCTCATGATTATTTATACCATTTTTTTTAGTTTTCCATTTTCTATCTTCCATGGCTATACCTTTCAATATGCAAGCATCAACTGTTTCATCACTTGTAAACTTCATTTTCTCCTTTATGTTTTACTTTAGTTATATGCTTTAAAATTACAGTGTTGACCCCTTATGTTATGTAAAGTTTATAAATCATATCATATTCTTTATTGTATATTAGACACATTGCATAATGATGTGGAGTTGAAGTATTTTCTGAAATTGGTTTCATGTATTATTATGAATAAAAGTTTTTGTATAGATATTGCTTTTCCTAAGTTGAGTTATGATGAATATATTTGGGTGTTACTTTTTGATGTTGTCTATTTTTTTACCATCTTGTTGTTACTATATTATATATTTTTCTCCTATATTTTTGTATCTTTTGACAGAGAACTGTTATTGTTTTTTGTTCTAGATTGTCCTTTCTTATGTTTGCTTATTTTATGTCTAGCTCGTAATATATGTGTTCTAGCTCATAATTGCTTATGTTTGCATATTTATGTCTATAGGAAAGAATTGTGGAGAATGAGAAACATGATGAATCCTCTAGACTGTTATCTTAAAATGATTTGCTTACTCAAACTCTCAGAAAAGAGCACTAGGTTAGAGTGCGTGGCGAAGGCTTTGGACCGACTTCTAGTAAACTCTTTGGTAGAAATTCACATTAGCCGGGTGATGGCGCACAAACAGAGGGGTGGTACTTGAACTACAAGAAGAGGTAGCGGCTGAGAAATTGAAAAGGAAGGCAGTGGAGAATGAAGTAGCACTACAAAAACATCGGCAGATAACGGTGCCTTTTTAGATGCCCACATGTTGAACCAGCAGAAAAGTACATGTCCTTGATAATTCCTACCTTCAACGAGGAGCATAGGCTTTCCAGAGCTCTTGAAGAAACGATGAAATATGTTGAAGCACTTTTGATTTCTCTTAATTGAATTGTTTCAAATTCTCAAGCACTACGGTGTTTTATGAAATGCTTATTTATTTTTCTTCTTACTAAATGCAATAATTGATGTTATTTAAGAATAGATTATCAATTTGTAAGGGAGAACCAAAATATGAGTGAGGATGATGACAATAAATTCTCAAACACAGTGGCTCAACCTTTTTAGATTTTGGAATTAGTTTATTTTATGAATTTTTATGAGCTTTGAATTTTAGCTTATTTTGCTTAATATTGTTTATTTAGTATTCTTTAATGATAATATCTCAAGTTTAATAAATTATGATTTAAAAAAATAGGTTATAGTAAAGTAAATGGTATAAACTTTTATAATTAGTTAGGTTTTCAAAATCGTCGCATTTTTTTTAAAAACCCACATAAATCTGCAGCAGTTTTAAAACCGCAGCAAATTAGATTTAAAATTCATTGACTAAAATGGCGGCAGTTTTGCAACCACTGTAAAATTAATTATCTGATTTGCGGCAATTATACCAGTGGTTCTTCTAAACTGCCACAAAATCACACGCCCGCGCCCTAAATCGCTACGCGTTCCAAACCGCTGGTATGTTGTTTTGTGGCGGTGTTCAATTGCCGCTATTCAGTGTGTCTCTTGTAGTGTTCTTCCTCCATGATACTCATATTATCAAATTCTGCATCTAAGAATCGCTTACTCCTACTATTGAGAAATTAGACGACATAAAATTTTCAACATGGCAATACCTTGCGCTCCTTACAATCTAAAGTTTGGATATGGAAGATCACCTCGATCTTTTAAAAATTCCATAAGATTATGAAGATACTGCAAAAAAGACAAAAAATAAATTAGCCAAAAATTTTAAAAAATGGAGATTAGATGATCTCACACTCGCCACATAGATTGTAGCTTCGATGTCCACAATATTCAAAAAGCAAAGTGATTTATCTTCAATGATTTCATGAAATATGGAATCACATTAACATGTATTTCACTGATTTTTCAGTAACACGAATTCAAAGTTTGAAATTCCAACTCATATCAGTAAGAAAGACAGGTTCTGTGGCTGATTATCTTTCTAAAATTTAGAAATTTATAAATGCTTTGTTTGCTCTTGGCTAATTTGTGCTAAATTCTGATCACATTTAATCTATTCTTGATGATTTAACTAAAGAGTATTTAGGATTTATCAGCTCTATGTTTAGATTAGGAACTATCAAGGTAGCTGGAATTGAGTCTTTTCTATTTGCATACGAGGATATGTTAGATAGGCTGAGAAAACCTGAAATTGGTATGCCTATAGCCAATCTTACTCAATCTTCTTTTTAATTTGGTTATGGTGTTTCTGGATTGAATGGTAGAAAGGGAATAGGGCATAGAAATGGTAGAGAAGGTAATATATTCTACACAAATTCTAGACCTCAATATCAATTATGTGGAAGGCAAGGACATGTGGTTCAAACATGCTACTATATATTTGATTCAAACTTTTAGGCTATCAATTTTTCATCATAGCAACCCAATTCTTAATCATAATTTCCTTTGCAACCACTCACCCTCCTCCACCTCCTCTTCATTCCATCTACCAAGATATTTTGTTTCCATATCTTCAACAACTAGTGAAGGTTTATAATATTCAGACTTTAGTGCTAGTCACTACATCACCTCAGATTACTCCAACATTCTCAATTCTGTGCAGCCTAATAATGATCAAGAGCAATTTTTTGTGGGTAGTGGTCACTGTACCTCTATCTTAGCTCATGGTTCATCTACTTTATATAACAAAAGATCCAACATCAAATTTATTTTGATTCATTTCTTACATGTAGCAGTTATTACTCATAATCTTTTTTAAGTGTTTCTATATTTGCTGCTGTTAATCATGTTTATTTTGAATTTTGGCTTGACTTATTGTTAGTTGATATGCACAAGATAAATATACTCAAGAGGAGAGGTGAATTGAGTATTAATGATAAATTAAAAACTTTGTGAAAGATAGATGGAAATTTGAATTGCAAAAATGTAAATTTGCAAATAAAGGCAATGTACTTCTATTTTACATGGGATTATAAGCGAACTTCAAGCTTTAAACCACGTACTTAATATTTTTCCTACCACTTGTATAAAATAAACAGAAGCTTAAATGCAAGTGGTTTCATACTATAACTTTTCTAAAGGCTTTAACAAGTTTTCAAGCACTTATAAGAAGCTAACTTTCCACAACACTTTAGAAATATAAAGAGTTTATGGGTCCAAACAATGTGCAAGCATGATATATTCTGGTTTGGTTTAACCTCTTCACCTACGTCTAGTCCTCCCTGCAAAGGTGTGGAGATTTTCACTATATCACCATCTTATAGGGCGCTTGATAAACCATTATAAGTTAGAACACTTGTCGTACACCTCACAATATATGATCACCACTTTTATTAGAATACTCCACTCAGAGACTCCTTCTCTAATAACTTGAAACAATACCAACTCCAAGTATTTTTTTTTTCTTGAGTGCTTAATGTACTCTTCATATCCTCACCGACTATAATATATAAGAAGTCTCATCACTTAAAGAATCATACCCTAAGTCTCTCAACAAAAAAGAAGAGCTGCAAAACTTTTCTGTTATAATATGAGAAAGAACTTCAGAATAAATGAACTCTCTTCAAAGAGTATATGATTACAAATAAAGCATCATGACTAAGCTCAAAGTTATCTCTCAAATTTTTATGAAAATCACTTTGAAAACTTATGAATTTTGTTCAATATGACAGTATATAGATATGGAAGAAGTGGTGCAATGGAGCACAACCCAAAGATCTCTATTTATAGTCCTCCATCCATTCATATACATTGGGAGCGGGTGCAAGGAACCCAATCTTCAAGAACACATGCTCTTGGTAGGGTCTTATGTCCTAAGACATATAGGATCGATGTTCAAAACATAGAATCAATCCAAATAGCTTAAAATGCTCAAACTTTGGCCAACATAAACATGAGGATCGATCCTGCACTTTTATAGGGATCAATCCACTAGGCTAAAAAAATAGCAAATTTGAATTTTGAACTATGGCGCCTTGTGCATGATTAGGTTGGTCCTACTCCCCATAATCCATTAAGACATTATTAGGATCATCATTGGACATCCTATACCTTCCATAAATCTTGGATCCTTAAAATTATATGTTGAAAATCATTTTACCTTTGATAAAACTTGATTTTAACTTGAGAGATGAACTTGATTTATTCTTGACAAGTAAAATCTAATGTCCTATAATTAAACTTTGCATGTTGGACTTCTTCTTGTCATGTCATTTTCATTACATGCATGATTGATTCCTTGATGAGCTTGTGCTTGAATTTAATACATGAATCTTAATGTAAAAATTCACTTTTACCCGCCATAAAAGGGTAAAAACTTTTTACGTCGAATCTTCGTCAAAACTTTGTATCTATTAAAATTAGTCATCAAAGTAGATATCATAAAATATATGTCATGCAATGAATTTTCCATTTACCATATAATCAATCAATAGATTAGGTTAAAGTCATGCAAAAGATATAAATTTTTTACTTTTCAAAATACTAATTACAACAAGAATCATAAGTACATGTTACCATCCATCAAAATGCATAAGCATGCATATCACACAAGGTAGTAAACATGCATTCACCTAGAATAGTACTACTAACACTTATGTGTTATGCGTGAACAAGATTCTCAAGAAATACTTCTTGAAGGCACTACTAAAAATGGAATTTATGTCTTTCATGATCTTGTTATTCCTAATGCTCTTGTTTCAATTTCTTTACCTTCTGTTTGTAATAGTCAAGGTTCAATAAAGAATGATGTACAATCCAAAACTGCTTTGGCAGTAAATACTAATAAAAATGATGTTGTTAAATTGTGACATATGAGATTGGGGCATTGTGCTATTTTTAGTGTTTTTCAAGTGCTATGTAAATGTTCTATTTATACTAATTATGATATTAAAGGATTACCATGTGTTCATAACACACAGCGAAAGAAAAGAAAGTAATCATAAATATCTATTTTGTGCTTAAAACTTTATTTCAATAATATAGATCAGATCTAAATATATGTGTACGCTAGTAAAAATCACTTTCTCCTTCGATGGTATGAAGGCGCTATGCATATCCACACCGAGACCAACCTTTGCTGTCAACTCCTTGACCAATAGATATCTGATCTAAATTGAGAAACCTCTTGCAACTCTTTGCATGCCATAAAATTCTTCTCCAAGAATTAGGCTCACATACGTTTATGAGTGTAGAGATAAAGGAATAAAACTCTTGCGTTTTATTCTCATCTCTTTCCTCTACTCTTGGCATACATATATATAGTATGAGATTTGTTACTAATTTTAAATTTGAATCTGAATTCAAATTTAAATTATATCTTTTTATTTTAAACTTGAATCTTTTAAATTTATGAATCATATCATAAATCAATTTGAAATAGAATCAATTAGGATCTCATCCAAATTTAAAATTCAAATTTAAAAATAGAATAACTAATTATAAAACCCAGTTAATTAATGGCTAATTAATCCATAAATGAGAATTTATTCTAGAAAGCCAAAAATATAATTTTTATGACTTAATATGATAGAGGAGATTGAGACGAGAATTTCGATACTAATTTTATAGAAATCAGACCAAGATTGGACCGAACGGGCCAAACTAGGCCAACTGGACCCATATTGGGCCTTTGACCCAACATAACTAAACTCAAACCCTACTTTTCAGTACTCTCTCTCCTCTCTACACACAAGAACACGCTGAAATTTACAAGGAATGGGGGAAGAACACTCTCTCAAGTTCTAACCCTTGGTTGATCTTCAAACCACCATAACTTTTGATCT
Source organism: Arachis ipaensis (assembly GCF_059453495.1). Lineage (NCBI taxonomy): Eukaryota > Viridiplantae > Streptophyta > Magnoliopsida > Fabales > Fabaceae > Arachis > Arachis ipaensis. Next base: position 127,759,705 of record NC_142442.1, on the reverse strand, counting down.
AGAGCTTCGATTGTCACACCGTTTACGGCCACGTGTTCACCGCGAAGAGCTCTACAAAACCCACTACTTTGTTCTTGAGGTAAGCCACGATTTTGGTTCAGTTTTTCATCCCTTAATTTCGAATTTCATGGAGAAAAGTGTTGAGATTTTGGGCTCTTTGATGTTATAGGACCCAACTCTCTTGAAGGAGAAGATTAATCTTGTCTCCTTGACCCTTAGGTGTGGTAACATTCTCAATTCTAGTGTAATTTGTTGTTCTATGATGTTTGGGTATTGAGTTGTTGTGTTGGATGTGATAATTGTGGCTTAGGTAGTGTGTATGTGAATATTGGAGCTTGATTGAGATTTTAGAAAGCTTAAAAAAGGGCTTTGGTGTGCCAAAAATCTGTTATTGGAGGTGTTGAGACCTTGAGAGCTTGTGAAAAAGTAATTTGGAAGTGCTCCGGTTGAGCGGGGGAATCGGCTAAGGTATGGTCTCGATTTCCTGTATCTAAAATATAATGTGGTGTGAAAACTTAGGCTAGAGATCTTAAGATAGGATTGAATGGTTGATGTTGTTGAATGGTTGAAATCAATTGTGTGGTCATATATGTGATTATGAATATTGATGATTGATGATGTGATGCATGAGAGATATGCATGTTTGATATATGATCAATGAATGTTTGAGGTTGAATTATAGGTGGAACCATGTTGAGAGTGAGCATGGTAGTGATTATATGTAATGTTGGTTGATTGGTAATGCTGTTGTTGGAAATTGTGATGAGGAAGGATATATGACATGTTAATGTATTTAATATTGGGCTATTTGATTGAGATGTGATAAAATGGTGGGATGTTGGCTGGTAATGTGTTAAATTTGTTAATGTATGAGTTGAAGAGGCTTGAGTTGGTTTTTGGTATGTTTTCCATGATTTTGAAAAGGGTAGGAATTGAGTTGTTTTGAAAATGGCACTTTGTGGTTTTGTATGAAAATGTCGTTTTTGGGTATTCTTTGACGGAGCGTAACTTGTACTCCGGATCTTCGTTTAGTGCCAAATTTATTTAGAAATGAAATTAGATCCGGGGTGGTTATGCTGTTTGAAAAACGGGCAAAAAATGATTTAAAACGAAGAAGTTATGTCCGTCGGAAGATTGGGGTGTGAAACTGTGAATTCTGCAGCTTTTTAACTTAGTAAAATTTTTAGCAGAACGCACACCCACGCGTATGCGTGACCGATGTGCACGTGTCGTTTTCGAATTTTTGCTATCCACGCGTGCGCGTGGCCCACGCGTACGCGTCGATGAGCGAAATCGATTGGCCCAGCCAAATTCCAGAGAGTTGTGCCTGAGTTGTGCGAGTTTTGTGCCTGGGACACAAACCGCACCTATGCGTACCCGTGGCTAACACATAGGCATCACTGGGCTTTTCTCCCATCCACGCGTGTGCAAGGAGGGACGTGTATGCGTCACTGTGCTTTTACTGCGTTCCACGCGTGCGCGTGGCGACGCGCACGCGTGACCCTGTTCTCATCCCAAAGTTGATTTTTGGGATTTCAAAGCCAAATTTCATGCTTTTAAGCCTCTGATCTCACCCCTTATGTCTTAAACTCTTATGATATGCCTAGCGATGAGATGAAGCTAGGAATTGTGGCAACTTGTGAATGAAGAAAGGGGAGAATTAATGATTAATGATGATCAAAGATCATTATATGAGATACGGAGGATGGCGGTGGAAGTGCTTTATTTTCCATGAGCTGATGGGCTGTATTTGTTAATAAATTGGCTATATATGGATTGAATTATGAGTCAGATGGCTGAGTTATTACCGAGTTATGGCAGAGCCATTATTGAATTATGGTCGAGTATAATTGCTTATATGCTATTGAATGAATTGTGAATGTTGCACTTCCGCTATCTGAGATACGAGTTTCCTTGGGAGAAAGCAATGGCTAGCCACCATGTGCTCCAGGTGGAGACTCAATACTCTGCTGACCCTATGTCGTAAGTGTGGCCGGACACTGTGAAAGTTCCGGATGAGCTCGCCCCCGTGAATATACACCAGTGAGGGTGTTGGATATCAATTATGATTTATGACTGAGTATAACTCAAGTTGGGGATGCACGACAGAGGGACAGTCCAATGGTTAGCTACCCGGACTTGTCGGGTTGGCTATATAACTGACAGATGATATCATCAACCATTAGGACAGGCATTCATCATATGCATACTATGTGAATCGTTTGGAATTGCCTAATTGACTGCATATTACTTGCTAATTGTCTAAATGCCATATCTGTTTCCTATCTGTATATCTTCTTGTCTGATATAATTGTGTTTGCCATATTATACTACTGTTGGTGGTTGGGAGGTCTGCAGGAATTGGAAAGGGAAGTATTAGTTAGACTGAAGATCTTTAGTTAGTTTCCATTTATGGTTTAGCCTGTTTATAAGCTTTGATTTATCTGATAGAAGTTCTAGGATTGCCTTTGGCTTTCCCAGGACATTACATGTTAGATATGTGGGTACTGTTACCATACTGAGAACCTCCGATTCTCACCCATGCGAATTTTGTGGTTTTCAGATGCAGGACGTGAGGCTTCTCGTTGAGGCATGCTAGAGACCTCTGGATTAGCGAAGATTCTTGATTCTCGAGACTTTACTTTGGTTTTATGTTTTCACTTAGATACTTTTATCTCCACTAAATAATGTATATAAATATACTGTTTTGACTCCTCTTAGAGGATGTTTTGGAGAATAGGTTTTGTATTCACCCTTTGGGTTTCCTTTGGGTTTCTTGCTTTATATATTTTGTATATACTTCTATGCTCGCATCGGTTTTCTTCGCAACCGGATTTTAAATATTTGTATTTTTGGCACTCTTTGGATATATTTTTGCGTTAGTTTATCCTTTATGTGTTTCGTTACGTTATCGATCGGAGTGTTGCGCTTTTTGAGTTACAATTTTGATTTACCCATTTCTCTTCAAATGCTCCTAGTTATAAACATTCTTCGCAATACTATATGTACTAAATTTTATTTTTAGAGGTCGTAATACCTCGCCACCTCTGTCTTATGACTTAAGCATAAGGCTCAGTGTGGTAGGGTGTTACATTTTGGTATCAAAGCAGTTCGTTCCTGTAGAGTCTGAGGGACGTACTGACTATGCTTCTTTGCATTCTCTATATGTGTGTTATGTGATATTAGAATATCTAATTGATATACCTGGCATAAACGTTCATGAGCATGCATTTGGGACTTTGAAGCACTAGACTTCCGATATTGAGATTGATCAACTTAATATCGATTGTTTGGTGTGTATAGGAACCAGATGGCGCTTCGTGGACACGGTCGAGGTTGTGGGAGAGGTCGTACTAGTACTCAAGGAACGGGAGCCAACCCAAATAACCCGGTAGATTTTATGGCGGCGTTGGAGAATATGGCTGCTACTATGCAGGCCGCTGCTGCGGCCCTTGGACAACAGATGAACAACCATGGCAATGACGGATGTGGAGCTCAGGGCCCGATGACACTGGAAACTTTCTTGAAGGTTAATCCACCTAAGTTCAAGGGAACCACTAGTCTGACTGAAGATGATACCTGGTTTCAGACTATGGAGCGAGCATTGCAAGCGCAGATGGTACCTAAAGGACAGTGTGTTGAGTTTGCTACCTATCTGCTCACTGGGGAAGCATCGCATTGGTGGCAAGAAGTCTGACGTCTCCTGCAGCAGGGTGATGACCCTATCACCTGGGATGCCTTCCAAGATGAATTCTATAAAAAGTACTTTCCGAATTCTGCTAAGACGGCCAAAGAACTAGAATTACTGCAACTGAAGCAGGGTACCATGTTCGTATCCAAGTATACTGACAAGTTTGAGGAGCTATTCAGGTTTTTTCGTATGTGTCAGGGAGCTCCAGGAGACTTTGAAGAATGGAAATACATTAAGTATGAAGGAGGACTCCGGAGCGATATCTTTAGCTCAGTAGGACCAATGGAGATCAGGACTTTCTCAGAGTTGGTGAACAAGAGCAGGGTTGCTGAGGAGTGTGTGAAGAAGGCGGCTGTAGAGAGAGAAAGCCATAAGGGATCATTCCCACAGAACCTAGGAAAGAGCTTTGCTCCTAGAGGTCCGCCTTTCAAGAGGGGAGGCTCTTTCAGGAGGCCCAACAACAACAACAACAACAACTCCCAAAGGAAAAAGTTTGGGAAGCAGCCTCAGAATGAGCAAGCTTGTGCTAGGTGTGGAAGTCACCATCCGGGAGCCCGTGCAAGGCCGGATGGGGCTTGTGCTATTCTTGTGGTAAGGCGGGACATAAAGCCGCAAACTGTCCGGAGAAGCAGAAGCAAGGTGCAGGGAAGGCACAGTAGTCTGGTCGGGTGTTCACCACCTCAGCTATAGGTGCCGAGGGACCCGAGACACTTATCCGAGGTAACTATGAAATGGCTGGTCAAATTTTAAATACTTTATTTGATTCGGGAGTAACACATTCATTCATTGCATTCGAAAAAGCTCATGAGTTAGGATTGAAGATTGTAGTCTTATATTATGACCTAAAAGTGTAAAATACCACCCATGAAGCCATGGTAACTAGGCTAGGATGCCCGCAAGTTTCATTTAGGATCTAGCAACGTAATTTTGTTCATGATTTAATCTTCTTACCAATGATCAGTCTTGATCTTATCCTGGGTTTGGACTAGTTATCTAAGAACCATGTTCTGCTCGACTGTTCTGAAAAATCGGTGTATTTTATGCCGGAAGATACGAAAGGGCCCGTTGTGTTGAATAGTTATTACTTGAACGCTATGATGGTGAATTATTCTGGGGCTGAATGTCAGGGTATTCTGTTGTTAACCGTGGGTGTTTTGGGTGATGATCAAAGATTGGAACAAATTCCGGTTGTGTGTGAGTTTTTGGAGGTGTTTCCCGACGATATTGATGAATTTCCACCTAACCGAGAGGTTGAGTTTGCTATCGATTGGTGCCTCGGGCTGGACTAATCTTGAGTGCTCCTTATAGAATGTCACCACTGAAAATGACCGAGCTAAAGTCTGAGCTAAAGGATCTGTTGGGTAAGAACTTTATCTGACCAAGTGTTTCTTCGTGGGGTGCGCCAGTGTTACTGGTAAAGAAGAAAGATGGGAGTATACGACTTTGTGTGGATTATAGGTAGCTGAACAAGATCACGATAAAGAATAAGTACCCACTACCAAGGATTGACGATCTCATGGATCAGTTACAAGGAGCTGGGATTTTCTCCAAGATCGACTTGCGTTCCGGTTATCACCAGATAAGGGTGAGGGGTGAGGACATCCCTAAAACTGATTTCAGGACTCGTTATGGTCATTATAAGTACACTGTAATATCTTTTGGGTTGACAAATGCTCCTGCAATGTTTATGGATTACATGAACAGAGTTTTCCGTCCGTTTCTGGATAAATTCGTTGTTGTCTTCATTGATGACATACTGATTTATTCCAAGACTGAGGAAGAGCACGCAGAGCACTTGAGGACCGTGTTGCAGATACTGAAGGAAAAGAAACTCTATGTGAAACTTTCTAAATGTGAATTCTGGAAGAGTGAGGTAAAGTTTTTGGGTCACGTGGTGAGTAAACAGGGGATAGCTGTAGATCCTTCTAAGGTGGAAATAGTGATGGAATGGAGGCAACCAACCTCAGTAACTGAGATAAGGAGTTTTCTGGGCTTAGCTAGCTACTACCGGAGATTTATCAAGGGCTTTTCGCAAATAGATTTGCTGTTGACAAAGTTAACCCACAAGGATGTGCCGTTTGTTTGGACTCCTGAGTGTGAGGAGAGCTTTCAGGCGTTAAAGCAAAAGTTGACCACCGTGCCTGTTTTGGTGCTACCTGAGCCAACTGAACCATTTGAGGTGTACTGTGATGCCTCACTGAAGGGTCTAGGGTGCGTGCTGATGCAGCATCATAATGTGGTGGCGTATGCCTCACGACAGTTGAGACCTCATGAAGTTAACTACCCTACGCACGATTTGGAACTTGTTGCGATTGTGTTTGCCTTGAAGGTGTGGAGGCATTATCTCTATGGGGTTAAGTTCCAAGTTTTCTCTTATCACAAGAGTTTGAAATACTTCTTTGATCAGAAAGATCTCAATATGCGGCAGAGGAGGTGGATGGAGTTACTGAAGGACTACGAATTTGAGTTGAATTACCATCTGGGAAAAGCTAATGTAGTAGCGGATGCGTTAAGTCGAAAGTCTTTGTACGCTGCTTGGATGATGCTTCAAGAAGAGAAGTTACTCAAGGAATTTGGGAGTCTGAAAATTGGTGTTCAAGAAGTGTCTGGAACTCTATGTTTGAGTCGATTGCAGATCTCAAGTGAGTTGAAATCCGAACTCCTAAAGGCTCATGAAAACGATGTCATGTTACAGAAGGTATTGCCGGCTATTGAGCAAGGAAAGTGGTGGAGAGTGTCAGAGGATCAGAATGGGCTTTGGAGATTCAAGGATAGGATCATTGTGCCGGATGTTGGTACTTTGGCGATAAGATATCTTACGAGAAGCACACAAGAGCGGATTCTCTATTCACCCGGGGAGTACTAAGATGTACCATGATCTAAAGGCGATGTTTTGGTGGTCGGGCATGACGAATGATGTGGCAGAATATGTTTCAAAGTGTTTGACCTGTCAGAAAGTAAAGATCAAACACCAGAGCCCTTCCGGGATGTTGTAACCTTTAGAGGTTTCATAATCGAAGTGGGAAAACATTGCAATAGACTTTGTGTCGGGATTGCCGAGGACTAGGGCCGGTTTTGATGCTGTCTGGGTGGTTGTGGATCGACTGATGAAGTCGGATCATTTTCTACCCATTAGAATGAATTACACTCTTGAGGAGCTGGCACGGTTGTATATAAAGGAGATTGTGAGACTTCATGGTGTGCCTACCACTATAATTTCTGATAGAGATCCCCGTTTCACTTCGAGGTTTTGGGATGCATTTCAGAAAGCCTTCGGAACCCGATTAGGCTTGAGTACGACCTACCATCCTCAAACAGATGGTCAATTCGAGAGGACGATCCAAAAACTAGAGGATATGTTGAGAGCTTGTGTTTTGGACCAACCGGCGAGTTGAGATCGGTATATGCTGTTAGTAGAGTTTGCATACAATAATAGCTACCATGCGAGCATCAGAATGGCTCTGTATGAGGCTTTGTATGGGAGGAAGTGTCAATCTCCACTAGGCTGATATGAAGCTGGGAGAAAGGCTTGTTGGGACCGGAGATGATAGCTGAGACCACTGAACAAGTCAAGAAGATCCGAGATAGGATACTTACTGTGCAGAGTCGTCAGAAAAGTTATGCCGATCAGAGGCGGAAGCCCTTGGAATTTGAGGAAAGAGACCATGTGTTCCTTAAAGTTACTCCAACCACAGGAGTAGGTTGGGCAATTAAAGCAAAGAAGTTGAATCCTCGATACATTGGTCCATTTCAGATCCTGGAGAGGGTTGGACCGGTGGCGTATCGGATGGCTCTACCACCTCATCTTTCGAACCTGCACGACGTATTTCACGTGTCACAGCTTTGGAAGTATACTCCTGATGCTAGCCATGTGTTAGAACCTGAATCGATTCAATTAAAAGAAGATTTGACTCTTCCGATGACTTCGGTCAGAATTGACGATACTAGTATCAAATGGTTGCGTGGAAAAGAGGTTTCGTTAGTCAAAGTGGCATGGAGTCAAGCCGGTGTTGAAGAGCACACTTGGGAACTCGAGTCAGAGATGCGAACTGACTACCCGCACTTATTCTCAGGTAATTGAATTCGAATTTTGTGGGCAAAATTCCCAATTAGGTGGGTAGAATGTAAAACCTGGTTAATTAATGGCTAATTAACTCATAAATGAGAATTTATTCTAGAAAGCCAAAAATGTGATTATTATGGATTAATATGATAGAGAGATTGAGATTTCGATACCAATTTTATAGAAATCGGACCAAGATTGGACTGAACAGGACAAACCGGGCCAACCGGACCCATATTGGGTCCTTGGCCCAACATAACTAAACCTAAAACCCTACTTTTCAGTACTCTCTCTCCTCTCTACACACAAGAACACGCTGAAATTTACAAGGAATGGGGGAAGAACACTCTCTCAAGTTCTAACCCTTGGTTAATCATCAAACCACCATAACTTTTGATCTAGAGCTCCGATTGCTGCATCGTTTGCAGCCACGTGTTCACCGTAAATGGCTCTACAAAATCCACTACTTTGTTCTTGAGGTAAGCCACGATTTTGGTTCAGTTCTTCATCCCTTGATTTCGAATTTCATGGAGAAAAGTGTTGAGATTTTGGGCTCTTTGATGTTATAGGATCCAACTCTCTTGAAAAAGAATATTAATCTTGTCTCTTTGAACCTTGGGTGTGGTAACATTCTCAATCCTAGTGTAATTTGTTGTTCTACGATGTTTGGGTATTAAGTTGTTGTGTTGGATGTGATAATTGTAGCTTAGGTAGTGTGTATGTGAATATTGGAGCTTGATTAAGATTTTGGAAAGCTTGGAAAAGGGCTTTGGTGTGCCAAAAATCTGATCTTGGAGGTGTTGAGACCTTGAGAGCTTGTGGAAAAGTAATTTGGAAGTGCTCCGGTTGAGCGGGGGAAATCGACTAAGGTATGGTCTTGATTTGCTATATTTAAAATGTAATGTGGTATGAAATCTTAGGCTAGAGGCCCTAAGATAGGATTGAATAGTTGATGTTGTTGAATGGTTGAAATCAATTGTGTGGTCAAATATGTGATTATGAATATTGATGATTGATGATGTGATGCATGAGAGATATGCATGTTTGATATATGATCAATGAATGTTTGAGGTTGAATTATGGGTGGAACCATGTTGAGAGTGAGCATGGTAGTGATTATATTTAATGTTGGTTGATTGGTAATGGTGTTGTTGGAAATTGTGATGAGGAAGGATATATGACATGTTAATGTATTTAATATTGGGCTATTGATGGGATAAAATGGTGGGATGTTGGCTTGTAATATGTTAAATATGTTAATGTATAAGTTGAAGAGGCTTGAGTTGATTTTTGGTATGTTTTTCAGGATTTTGAAAAGGGTTGGAATTTGGTTGTTTTGAAAATGACACTTTGTGGTTTTGTATGAAAATGTGATTTTTGGGCATACTTTGACAGAGCGTAACTTGTACTCCGGATCTTCATTTTTGTGCCAAATTTATTTAGAAATAAAATTGGATCTGGGGTGGTTATGCCGTTCGAAGAACGGGCGAAAAATGATTTAAAACGTAGAAGTTATGTCCATCGGAAGATTAGGGTGTGAAACTGTGAATTCTGCAGCTTTTTAACTTAGTAAAATTTTTAGCAGAACGCACACCCACGCGTATGCGTGACCGACGCGCACGCGTCATTTTCGAATTTTTGCTATCCACGCATGCACGTGGCCCACGCATACGCGTCGATTGGCGAATTCGATTGGCCCAACCAAATTCCAGAGATCGTTCTGCCTGAGTTGTGACAGTTTTGTGCCTGGGGCACAAACCGCGCCCACGCGTATGCGTGGTTGACGCGTAGGCGTCACTGGGCTTTTCTCCCATCCACGCGTGCACGTGGAGGGACGCGTACGCGTCGCTGTGCTTTTATTGTGTTCCACGCGTGTGCGTGGGGGACGCGCATGAGTGACCCTGTTTTCATCCCAAAGTTGATTTTTGAGATTTCAAAGCCAAATTTCATACTTTTAAGCCTCCGATCTCACCCCTTATGTCTTAAACTCTTATAATATGCCTAGTGATTTGATGAAGTTAGGAATTGTGGTAACTTATGAATGAAGAAAGGGGCGAATTAATGATTAATGATGATCAAAGTTCATTGTATGAGATACGGAGGATGGCGGTGGAAGTGCTTTATGTGCCATGTGCCGATGGGCTGTATTTGTTAATAAATTGGCTGGATATGGATTGAATTATGAGCCGGATGGCTGAGTTATTGGCGAGTTACGGCGGAGCCATTATTGAATTATGGCCGAGTATAATTGCTTATATGCTATTGAATGAATTGTGAATGTTGTACTTCCGCTATCTGAGATACGAGTTTCCCTAGGAGAAAGCAATGGCTAGCCACCATGTGCTCCAGGTGGAGACTCGATACTCAGCTGACCCTATGTCGTAAGTGTGGTCGGACACTGTGAAAGTTTCGGATGAGCTCGCCCCCGTGAATATACACCAGTGAGGGTGTTGGATATGAATTATGATTTATGATTGAGTATAACTCAAGTTGGGGATGCACGACAGAAGGACAGTCCAATGGTTAGCTACCTGGACTTGTCGGGTTGGCTATATAACCGACAGATGATATCATCAACCATTAGGACAGGCATTCATCATATGCATACTATGTGAATTGTTTGGAATTGCCTAATTGACTGCATATTACTTGCTAATTGTCTAAATGCCGTATCTGTTTCTTATCTGTATATCTTCTTGTCTGATATAATTGTGTTTGCCATATTATACTACTGTTGGTGGTTGGGAGGTCTGCAGGAATTGGAAAGGAAAGTATTAGTTAGACTGAAGATCTTTAGTTAGTTTCTATTTATGGTTTAGCCTGTTTATAAGCTTTGATTTATCTAGTGGAAGTTCTAGGATTGCCTTTGGCTTTTCCAGGACATTACATGTTAGATATGTGGGTACTGTTACCATATTGAGAACCTCCGGTTCTCCCCTATGCGGATTTTGTGGTTTTCAGATGCAGGACGTGAGGCTTCTCGCTAAGACATGCTGGAGACCTCTGGATTAGCGAAGATTCTTGATTCTCGGGACTATACTTTGGTTTTATGTTTTCATTTAGATACTTTTATCTCCACTAAATAATGTATATAAATATACTGTTTTGACTCCTCTTAGAGGATGTTTTGGAGAATAGGTTTTGTATTCACCCTTTAGGTTTCCTTTGGTTTTCTTACTTTATATATTTTGTATATACTTCTATGCTTAGACCGGTTTTCTTCGAAACCGGATTTTGAGTTTTGGATATTTGTGTTTTTGGCACTCTTTGGATATATTTTTGCGTTAGTTTATCCTTTATCTGTTTCGTTATGTTATTGATCGGAGTGTTGCACTTTTTGAGTTACAATTTTGATTTACCCATTTCTCTTCAAAGGCTCCTAGTTATAAACATTCTTCGCAATACTATATGTCATAGTTGTCAAAATCGAACCGATGATCGAACCGGTCAAGCTACTGGTTCACTGGTTTATTGGTTCAACCGATAAATCACTGGTTGAACCGATAAAACCGGTCTCACGTAAATATAAAATATAAAATAGTTAAAAACTTAAAATTAAAATTTGAAATACATATCTTCAGTAACATTTTATGAAGAATCAAGTCTCAACTTCTAAAAATAACTAATATAAAAAAACCATAAAATTTATCAGTAATATTACAATAGTATGTTAATTTGACACAAGAAAAAAAATAATTAATTCACAAAGCCTATCATCTAACTATAATATCAGTAGATTTTAACACTAATATCAAAACAAATAACCTTAATCACAATACTAGCAATAAAATAGATCAAGTAAATTAATAAATTTTTAATAAAATTTATATTTATATTAATAATGGTATATAATTAAAATATAATTAATTTGAAAATTAGAAAAATCAAAAATTAAATTAAATTAGATATTTATGTATACTATATAATTAGTATTTGTCAAATATAATACATAGAAGCGCAATGGTTGAGTGGCAAGTAGAGGTTACTTTTGCTCCAAGGTTCTTGGTTCGAAACCTGATAGAGACATTTTAAAAAAATTTTCAAGCAGACCGGTTCGGTTAGACCGGTTTGCACCGGTTCTCGTCTGTTTTGACCGATTTGATTCGGTTCACACTGGTTTTCTTCCTTAAACGGTCTAAGGCGTAAACCGAACCGGACTAGAGTCCGGTTCACCAGTTTTTCAGTCGAACCGGCCAGTCCGGTTCGGTTTTTACAACTATGCTATATGTACTAAATTTTATTTTTAGAAGTCGTAATACCTTGCCACCTCTGTCTTATGACTTAAGCATAAGGCTCTGTATGGTAGGGTGTTACAATTAATCTCAAATCTCATTTAATATTCTCAATTATCATACTATTATTATATTCTTGGTGCTAGTAAAAAATATAATGATATTCTATTTGAATTAATATAATTATTTATTTGATCAAATCAGAATAATAATTAAATGATTCTACATCAAATGTTAGAACACTTGTTAGTGTGTGACCCCATAGGTTCAATACTAAGCAGGTAGTAAATTACTCATACTAAATTTACTAATCAAGGTTGGTGTCTAGCAACACTCCTCAACAACCCGATAGTATGAAGTAATATATTTTTACTAAGAACCTGAGAAAAACAAAGTATAATTCCTTCCATCTTTTTCAACTCTTGGTTAACCCTTAGATTATGGTTTAATTGTCAAACTCTAACTTGTTACCATCATTATAATAAACTGTGAATGATTTAAGAAACTCATTTCTTCATTCATTCAATCCCCTTGGCCAAGGTTTTATTCATCTCAATCATTATAATCATAGAGTTCAAACTCTTTACCGAGAGTTGACGGATTCTTTATTGACTAATCATTAATTCTACAAGTATTTAAATCATACCCAATATCTATTCAACTAGCATCCTAGGGTATTAGGTGTCCAGAATCAAAGTATAATAAATACACTGTCAATTACTATGATAGTCACAAGTTAAAAGAAACTCTATTACCATATTCATCTTGAGAATATTCTATTAACAAATATGCGGTAATTATAACCATTAGGAATTCTCAAAGTGAGTCAGTTCAATGGTCATATCTCTATATTTACCATATATATATATATATATATATATATATATATATATATATATATATATATATATATCTTTTCAGATTATAATGTTCTTTTTAATAATCTTAAGACCAAGAACAATTTAGATTAAATTATAAAAGATTCATCTCTCAATATTATGATCACTATCACAATGATAAATCTCTAAATTTAATCAAGGACCTTATTATATTAACATTTTAATATAATAACAATAACAAATTATTTGACACATGATTGATTGGATTGTGGTCATACTATTTATTTTCAATAGATATTATTTCTTTGCACGTATTTAAATCTTGTTCAAAAGCAAAAATGCATAAATTACCATCTCGTACATCTAAATATGTTTATGCTTTTCTTTTAGAGGTTGTTTATGCTAATTTACGGGGTTTTGCCCCTGTTGCTTCTAGAAATGGGTTAGGTATTACATTAGTTTCATAGATGCTTGCACTAGATATACTTATCTGATTTTGTTAGTAAACAAATCACAAGCTTTGTAACCCTCAAGGATTATAAAACTCTCAAACAAGCTGAAAAGTGAAGGTTGTTCAGACAAATAAATAGAGTTTTTGTCCAAATTCTTTACAAATTTCTTAAGAAAATAAAGATATCATGCATCATATGCCTTGTGCCTTAACTCACCAACAACAAGGGAATGTAGAGCACTAGCATAGGCACATCACAAAGATGAGTCTTCCCTTATTAGCTATTGCAATCTCCATATGCTGTTTTGAGAAGATGCATTTACTAGTTGAGTTTTTGTTATTAATATCTTACCTACTAAACTTTTGCATAATAGAAGTCCCTTTTAGATTCCGTTTAATAAAATTTTAGATTATCACTTGCTAAAATTTTTTTGTTGTATTTGCTTTTCTTTTTTAAGACCTTACAATAAAGTGAAATTTAACTTTAAATCTAAAAAATATCTTTTTTTAGGTTATGATAATTAACATAAAGACTACAAATGTATGAGGAAAAATGGTCAGCTTTATCTATCTTGCCATTTAATTTTTTATGAAAAAGAGTTTCCCTAGCAAAAACTATTTTCTTTCACTACAAGCAATCACATTCAACAAGGTTCTACTTCTCCTATGGATGATTATGCTCCAATTCCAACATATACATTTCAGTCCTCCTCTGCACTTCCTTCAACTCATCATCAATCTCCAAGTCTCACTACCACAATCTCAACTCCTATAAGTTAAGCCTTTGGCCAAACTACACAATTGGTTCCTCCAGTTTCTACTACTATAAGTAGCCTTGCAGTATCTCTTCCTTTAAACATCATTAATGATTCAGCTATAACATCAACTTCTACTACTCCAACATCTATTTCAAGAAAAGAAATTTGCTTACCTTTTGATCATACACAGTCATTTCAACCTATTAATTTGTCTTTTACATCTATTTCTGATCCTATTTCCTCACCTCCTATTAATCCAAACCAAATAATCACTAGATCAAAATATAAAAGAACTAGACATACTGCTTTAAGTGCTCAATCTTCTACATCTAACTAATAATTTACCTAAAAAATCGTCATATGTAATCACTGAAAACAAGCTATGGATGCTCTCACTAGATGTCACATATGGGATCTGATTGATCCTCCACCCAATGCAACCGTTGTTGGTAGCAAATAGGCGTATGCTATTAAAAGGGATCCTGAAGGGAACATTTTGAGATATAATGCCTACTAGTAGCTCAAGAGTTTCACTAGCAAGAGGACATTGACTATGGTGAAGTCTATAGCCTTGTTATTCGACCATTAATTGTGAGGATCATAATTACCATTAAAAGTTTCTCATATTCTTTCCTAAATGGTAAGCTTAAAGAGATGATGTACATGACTTAGCTTCAAGACTATAAAAATTAGATAATTTGAGAGTGTGCAAACACAATAAAGTCATCTATGGCCTAAAACAAGCTACAAGAGCTTGGTTCCTCACCTTGGTAGTAACCCTTAAGCAATTTGGTTTCCGAAACACATGATTTGGCACTTTTCTCTTTGTCAGACATACGTCTAACTCTATAATTTTTTTGTTGACTATGTAGATGATATTGTTGTAACTCTAAGGAAATTGAGGACCTAATTTTAGGGCTTAACAAGATTTTTCCTATCAAAGACTTCGGCAAATTACACTATTCTCTTAGTCTTGAGGTCACAGAGCTACCTAATTCAAGACTGCACATCTCTCAAAAGAAATATGCTCTAGACTTACTCAATAGAGCTCAAATGGAGGATGCTAATCCCATGAATATAATGATTTCATCTCTCAAACGATCTATTAATGATTCTGAAAGCTTTGACAATCCTACACTATATCGATCAATTATAGGAGCTCTAAAATATCTTACTATTACCAGAACGAACTTGACCTATGTTGTTAATTGAGTATCTCAATTCATTGTCTCTCAGTTCATGTATCATCCCAATATTATTCATTGGAAGGTAGTGAGGCGAAACCTTCACTATCTCAAAGGTACAGTAAACAATGGGATTATTTTTAATCACTGCATTTGGTTTTAAGTTAATTTGTTTTTCATATGCTGACTAGAAAGGAGATGTTGATGATTGGAAGTCCAATAGTGGTTATGTGTCTACTTCGGAAGCAATCCAATTATATGGAAAAGCAATAAATAGGAGAAAGTTAGTTGCAGCAGCATAGAGACCGAATATCATGCAATGGCAACACTACAACTAGAGTTGGTTTCACATGGTCAATTGCTTTAAGAGTTAATAGTCCCCTAACTGTAGGGGTGGCAACATTACCCGAATCCGCGGGTACCCACCCCGCCCCTACCCGCTCGGGGCGGGTAATTACCCGCCCCCGCACCGGAACGGGTTTTAACGGGGCGGGTTCTTGAGCGGGGCAGGGCGGGGTCAGGTTTAGGTTAAACCCGCCCCTACCCGCCCCGGTATATATAATATATATATAAATATATATTTTTAATATATAATATATGTAATATATATAAAATAATTAGTAAAATGATTAATAATATTATATCATATATAAATTTTTATTTTAATTTATGTTATGTATGTAAATGGTGGTTATATAATTTTTAAAATTTTATTTTATTTGTTGGATTTAATATAGGGGCGGGGCGGGTACCCGTAGGGGCGGGTTAGGGTTTAACATTTTACTACCCGCGGGTAGGGCGGGGCGGGTTTCATGCGGGTTTTTTGTCAGGCGGGGCGGGGTCGGGTAGAGCAAAAATCCGCCCCTACCCGCCCCGTTGCCACCCCTACCTAACTCATTCCACCTATAATATATTGTAATAATTTGAGTGCTTATAAGCTTGCAGCTAATCCTATACTTTATAGTCCCTGCAAACTTCTTGAAATTAACTTACATTGCCTTAGAGATATGGTCAATTGTAAGAATTTGTATGTTGTTTATATTCCCACTTTAGATAAAGTAGCGGATATGTTCACCAAGCCACTATCAATCTAGCTGTTCACCAAGTTTAGAAGGTCACATCCTTACTATTAGAAGGTCACGCTTCCAGCTGCGCTACTCTGATAGCGAGGACATTACGACGACTTCTATATACTTAATAATAAAATAGGAGCCTTTAATTCGAAAATGTATCGCTATTTTATTTGCAAAAAATGAAGGTTCTTTTTACTTTTTAGCAACATGCATATACAGATATATATATATATATATATAAGAGGGATAGGAGTCGTGATTGTAATGCTATGAATGTATATAATATCTGTAAGTTACTTGTGTAAGAAGTTTTGTATATATATATAATCACAACTCTATCCCTCTTATAAGAATATAATAATAAAGCCGAGGAAAAACTATACCATATATATATATATATATATATATATATATATATATATATATATATATATATATATATATATATATATATATAACAGAAATAGCACCGCTAAGAAGTTAGCAAAAACTTCATAAGCTTCTTCGTTTGTCTTAAAAAGAGAAGTCTATAGGGGGTGAGAACATCGTCCTCGCAGGTTCTCAATAGAGGGTTTAAGAATTGTCATAAGAAGATATTTAAAAGAAAACTATTTTCAAACGTAGTAATCATCACTCGTCCTATGAGTCTTTTTGAAAACCAACTGTTAATCATTCAAAAATCCAAACTTTTTCAAAAACCATCAGATAATTATCCAAAAATCCAAAACTTCTTTATTTTCTTATAAAAATATTAAAAGTTACCTAGACTGTATAAATGACTATCTTGTTCCAAACATAGGTTCATTAAGTTTATGCTGAACCAGTTTGATTTTTCATACTTTACTAAACCTCAAACACAAACCAACCACGGCCTCCGGCTCATCACATAAGTAAATCACGGCTTTCACATAATCAGTTACAAACACAAGTAATGCAATTCAAACACAATTAAGAGCAATTACATCAAGTATAGGAATTAGCAGTTAGACAGAATTATTCACATAGAAAAACCAAGTACAATATACACACCCAAATAATGTCATATAGATGCATATGATGCATGCCTGTTCTAATGGTCATGAGCTCACGTGACGATTAGACTGCCATAACCTGACCAATAGCTAACCCGGACATTGTCTCTCTATCATGCATCTCCGTGAGGAATATAATAATCTCGATTTCATCAAAGCTGGTCTAAAAACGGTAGTGCCGGCCTTTGCACCTCTCAACGGAGGCAGTGCTATTCGGGATGCATGCCCGGCCACCCTTACGACCAGAGAGAACCACAAACAAGCAGGATTAACCAAACAGCCCTTGTTAGAGTTGTCATACTTATCCAGGAGGAATTAGGAATGGGATCCTAACCTTCCACCATCTCACTGGGGTCACACTTCTGACATATACAACTGGGATATAGTGCCCATGCACACTCTTGGGATATAGTGTCGGACACACTTTTCAATCTCAATCAAACTCAAATTCATACTCAACTCAATTCATAAACAAAATCGAACCATAAGTATTTATATTCATCTTTATCCTGGTTCAAAATCATTCTTGGCTCATTCACTTTCAAATAACGAAATACATTTAATTCACATCACGCCAAGAATCTCCTTTTTCTCAAATCATCTTCCTTCAAAACAAAAACCACTATTGCAATATTTTTCAAAACCTTCAAAATAACTTCATTCTAAACCAGTTTAATATTAAATCTCTTTCAAAATACTCAAAAATTATTTATTCTTAAATCAATCACATTAAATAAGAATTTATTAAAATAACTCCACAGCAGAGTCTCAAGACTTTAGGAAAGAATAACCAATCTCATTTCCTTAAATTCATTAAAAGTCCTTAAAATCATAGCTTCTTAATTTGAATCAAACAAAATAAAATTTAAACCAAAACCAAATCACTTAATCCAAAAGTTCTGAACCAATTTCAAAACCAAATCATTTAGTTCCGAGCCAATTTCAAAACCAAATCATTTAAACCAAAATCAAATCATTTAAACCAAAAATTCCAAGCCAATTTCAAAACCATTCTAAGTTTTAAAACCTTTTCCAACAGGGTTCAAGGCCATACCAGTTAAAAATTGAAAATACTAATTGAAAATTTCAAAAGCATTTATCCTTAAATACATTACTTTAATTACTCTAAAATCTTTAAAAGTACTCAAGATATATCTCTTTTGATAAAATTAATCAAACCAAACTCATTTTCAAAACCATAACCAAAACTCCTAAAACTCTTCAAATTATTACAAAAATAAGTTAATTCTTGTTATTAAATTTCACCTAAACACTTATATAATTTCGGCAGCACCTCTCCTAAAACTCAGACTTTATCACTTTTACGGGTTTCATCAAAACCACATTTCTCAAACCCATTCCAAACAGTCTCAAAACCAACATATTCCTCAATATAAACATATAATCAAATTTTCAAAACAAAACCATTTTTCAACACACAAAATCCTTTTTAGTATAAAACATTCAAATCAGCTTTCCAAAAATCAATTTTTCATCAACAACCACAAGCTAACTCAAACAATCAATATTTCAATCAAGTATACAGTCATATTCATCCAAAACAAACCATTCAATCCATCAGACTCACAAAATCACCAAAAATATATATTTTTCACACCAATATCAATTTATAACAATTCTGTAATATAAAAATAAGTTTAAAGAAAAACTCGTACCTCGAATAGTCAAAACTCACAAAACCAAACGTGTCCAAAATCCATTTTCCTCGGCTCAAAATCAACGGCATCAAATCCGACTATTTTCCATAGCATCAATAGCCCCAAAAGCACCACTCACCACAGAATCTCGACTGAATAAGCGAGGGAATAGAGCAGCGGCAGCTCCGGTGATGACGTAGCAACATGATGTCGCATGCAATAGCCATAGAACTCGACATACAAGAACCGAAACTCAATCCTACGTCACCAACATCTCAAAACCTTTAACAACTTATAACAGAATACCATTTTCAGAGGTTTCGAAAACGAAAACGCTTACCAAGAAGACAGGGGCTCCAGCGGCGGTTTTCGGTGCCACAGCCACAGCAGCGCAGTCCAGAACGACGATAGCGACGACATCAAAGAGCATGGCGGTGCGAGTTTCCTCCTTCCTTCTTAGGTATGACGTGTCTCTCTCTCTCTCTCCTCTGATTCGCGCTTGCTCTTTCTCTCTTCTGGCTCTCTCTCTAGCAACGGCGGTGGCAGAAAACTCGATGGTGACCACTCCACTCTCCTCCACGGGCGACGACGACGAGGCTGGCTCGATGGCGGTCCTGCAACTCAGTGACGGCGACGCAGTGGCAGCTCGCGAGGATGACGACGACAGCGGCTCCTCATGGCGGCCACGATCCTCCACCCCTCAGCGACATCAATTGCTACGGCGAGCCCCAGCGCCACCAGCGCGGGCTCCCTCTCCCTCCTCTTCTTCCTTCTCTTCTTCGTTCCCTCACTTTCTCGAGGACTCTTTTTCTTCGTTGTGTGTGTGATGGTTTGTGTGTGAGTGTGCCACGGGTGAGGGTAAGGGGAAGGGGGCTGGTGGTTGTAGTGTGTGGGTGAGGGTAGTATGAATTAGGTTATAATTAGGGTTAAGGAGTAGTGTAAATTAAGGTTGGTTTTGGAAATTTTGGGGTTTAGGTAGTATGTTAATTTTAATAAAAATAAAAGGATAGAGTAATAATTTAATTTAAATTAAAAATAATATAATTATCTTTAAAATACTATTTTATTGTCAACTTGCAAATTTTTTTAAATAAATACTAATTTAATAAAAATTGGAGATAATTAAATTAATTTTTTATTTATAAAATAAAGTTCAAAAACTTAATATTCAAATTAAAGCACATAAAATTCTCATTATTTTTTTAGTTACTAAATTCTAAATGATAAATAAAAAACTGTCCAACTTTTATATATATATTTTTAAAAATATAATTTTAAATAAATAAAAAAATCGTAAATAATTTATTTCTGAAAATTTGGACTCCTAACTTTGGGGGCGGGAGAGAGATTGTTAAAAGTATACTTAATATGAAAACTAGCTGTTAGAGTACTTTTAATTTTCTGTTAAGATATTTTTCCACAGTGTATAAAGTCTTAAAGAGTGCTCTCTGTAAATGATACAATTCTAATTCTAATACAATTGTAACAATTCTGCATTCTTACAGTTCGCACTATTAGTATACTTTTTTTTATTCTTTTCTACAATATGTTTAGTCTGCTTATAGTTTTTGCTATTCTCTTAAACTTATTAATGTAGAGTAATATTATTAAAAATGAAACTGATGAATAAAGTATATTTTTTGTTTTTAAAGTTTGTTAAAAATAAAATATATTTTTTGTCTTTAAAATTTGTTAAAAATTTTAAAAATATTCGTAAAATTTATTTTATTTTAATTTTGTCTTATAAATTTTATTTTTATCAAATATATTGTTGGTAGCTAATTTTTTTTACCCTAATATATATTAATTTCTTTTTGTTGTTGCATTAGCGCTATGTTAATAAGTGACTATTATTTAACAATATTATTATTTATGATTAAGGTTAATGTCAGAATATTCTTTAAAAAAAAAAAGTATATTTAGGTTAATATTATATGATTCTTATTGATGAAATACTTTTGAAAAAGTTGAGAAAAACAAAAAGGAATAAATCACGAATAAGATATATTCGGTAAATATTTAAATATGCATTATTATATTAATAAAAGTAATTAAAATAAAATATTTTCATTCTAAAATAATAATATATGTATGAGAATATATTTTGGAAAGATATGTAATTATTTGGATAGATAGTGGCAGTTTTAATTTAAGTTGTAGTAGGAGCTAGGGAAACTGAGAGAGCATTGTTCGTAGTTGGGACTAAAAGGAGCGAGGAGTAGGGCACAGAAGATTAGTAATTTCGTACGATCAGATTAGGGTTTGGGTAGAGCAACTACTGCACAAATCATGACCGTTAATCATTATTAGTACTGCTGATGGTTGTTGGTGCCGTAATGTCGGCGGGCATTTGGACACCGTCCAACCATCAATTGCCACCTCTCTCCACGCAATTGCCCCCACTCCTGCACCATATATAATACTATTATTATCATAGTAAAGTATATACTACTTATTTATTTATTAAAGTTCATTGAATTCAATTTGGACGAAAAATAATACTATTTTACATCGTGTTTAATGGTTAATACTAACAGTCCTGTTCTACATATAACCTTTTTTTTAAATAATTTTAATTAAGTTGGTCTAAACTTAACAAAAACCAACCTTAAATTAGAGTGCGTATAAATATGTGCTTTCTCAACTATTAAATAACGTGAACATCATTAATTATAAAAAACGGTTTTTCTCCCAAGATCGAAGCCGCAACACTCAAAATTTAAACCAAGCTCAAAATCTCTCAAAGTTGTTGCGAAAAATTAAGGAAATTTCAAAGCTAAATTCGAAATCATCACCAAAAAACACAAAAAGAAAACACGAAAGATTATTAAAGATACTGTTCACTATTCGTTCACTAATTAATTGTCCAATTTTCTCACTTTTCTCTTTCTCATCATTTTGATCTCAAAACACTACATAGTCATAGTTCTATTTATTTATTAGTACAATCATTTCGTGTTCTTTCCTTGAAGTATGTATTAGTATTCTCATTATACGCTTCATTTGGTGATAACTGTATTAGGTCGGTGTAAAAATATTACGTAGTGTTTGTCGTATAGTTTAACCTGTATTTGCATGTATTTGAGGGATTTAAATTTGTTTTTGTGCATGTTTGAGTGTTTGCATATTTCGAACTGCGTTTGTTTTTAGTAATTATTGATAAGTTTCAGTGTATTTTATGTGAATTGAGGTGTACTTGGTGCTATTGTCCTCTTTATGCTGTAACTAGACAATAGAATATTGTTATTGTGCTTTTGACGTTATTTTGTACATATTTGAGTGATTTGCAACTGTTTTTGTCCATTTATTAGGAATTTTATCTAGTATAAGTTAATAAATTGTTCTCTCTGGCCGAACTTCAGATATTTGTCCCATTTTGTTATGGCGGTATTGGTGGATATGGAGCAGATGTTGAAAAAAAGAAATTTCACGTCCTTGACCCATTAAACAAAAATCTCCTTCAGAAGAGAGAATAGAAATTAATAAATTTATTGTAAGTTATTTATTTGATACAAATTTCTGTTTTCTTTATAAATTCTCTTGTTTCTGTCTATTTGAAATAAGGTGCATTGGTAGTTCTTTGGAAAAGAAGAATAAATTTTATAATACACCGAATTACTTTTCGAATACACTGGAAACTATTCAAATAAACATCAAATTCTGTAGGTTGAAAATATTTATTTTGATGTAATTTGATGTTAAATATAGAGTTTCTTATACTTGGCTTGTTTTGATTTTTAGGGTTTCATAATTTTACAAATGAGGGTGTTTGGCGAAGGAAAACCTTTGATAGGCAAGGATGAAAGTGTCGAAGCACCATACGTCCACATCAGTGGGCAGTAAACAACATATCAAATCTTTCTATTTAATAAATTTTACTGTATTTTTTGTTACTGTCATATTTTAATGTGTTATTTTATTTTTGTTTTTAAATGAAATTATGCAATATATGTGATGAAATGGCTGGAGATAATTGATCTGAAAAAAATCAAAAAGTAAAAATATTTATGGAAGAATTGGAAACAAGTAACGATCTTTAAAAATAGAAAATTCTCTATTACTAAATTAACGGAGTTTAATAAAAATTTCTTTAATCTGTAGGAATAAGTTGATCATTTTAGAGCCGAATGCTTCACTCATTCTATTTGATGAAATGAATCAACTCAGAGATAAAGCCATTTAAGAATTTGAAACCATCAGACTATTCAAGCCATCTGCTACATTATTAAGTCCTTACTGTACATTAAAATTAGGAGATATTGATAATGCATAGTTTGAATATTATAAATTATTAAGAATTTCTATACTGATTGTGTACTGAATTGTCTGTGTAATGTATAGTTCAAACAAACACATACTTTGTATCTTTGTAAATATATTATTCAATTCAAGCTTTTCATAATTTCTTTTTGCAAAATTAAACTTCTATGAATCTGTCTATACTATATTGAAATGCTATTAATCTGAATGAATCTAGGTTCAAAAAAATGTAGAAAAAGAAGAATAAATTCTATAATACACCGAATTACTTCTCGAATACACCAAAAATTATCCAAATAAATACCGAATTCTATAGGTTGAATTTCTATACTACTTACGTATTGAATTGTCTATATACTGTATATTTAAAACAAACAAATTCCATCAAATAATTGAAAAAATTAATTTCAAATATTATAAAATAGAACAACACAAGAAAATATAAACAATAAAACCTCATTTCCATAAAAAAAAAACAACATTACGTAGATTACACCGAAATGGTGTCAAATAACAACGAAATGGATTCATAAACACATTGAAAATCTATCTTATTCTCTTGAATCCCTTAACTGATAATTCATAATGTGTCCATTATAATGGCTGAAATTTGACTGTACCACTGAACCACCATAAAAAAAGGTTTAATTGCAAAAGCTAAATCAATATATTAGCAAAACTCTTAACATGCACAAACTCAATTTTTCCTGTTTAAAGAACATGAGTTTTACCTCACTTAGAGCTTTACTTTCCTTTTTCTTTGCAGCATTTGCAATCTGTTTCTCAGTGTTTGTTTCTAATCTATTTTTCGGACGTCCTCTTGTTCTCAGTCGTGGAGGGTTTTGAAACTTGTTAATATCTTCCAATGAAGCATCGTCATGAGATAACGACATTTTTCTTTTTTTGGCTTTGTATTCTTGCATCTCAACCATAGCATTATCATAAGCAAGGTGCAGAATCTCAGTTAATTCCTCAGATTGTGATGCAAATTCACAAATATTTTGTGACCGACACACCAAATTGTCAAATCTCCTACTTCTTGACTCCAATAGAGGCTCGTTGTGGCTGCTCTTAATATGTGTGTGTCTCCTCTTTACATTATTATTCCATTGTTCCAATATATATCTTGGTAACACTTTATTCACTCGCTCAAAGCTTAAAGCGCTCAGAGAGTGTCGACATAATATCCCTCTTGACTCAAATAATAAGCACTGGCATTTAATTTTAGATGATATCTGATGAGTCCATATTTTACGATATATTTTGGTTTGATTTGAGAGGATTTCATCACATAAACCCACATTTATCCATCTAAATAGCATACTTTTGTGTTTTCTTCCTAAATTGTGTTTGAAAGTGAAAACGTACTCTTTTGTGCTTAATTTAGTCAATTTTGATTCACTTTAATCCCATTTGGTGCCTTGATATATTTGTTAAGTGATTTCAGGTTTCCAAGGCATGTATGAGTTGAAGAAGTGAGAAAAAGAGCATGCAAAAGGGAAGAAACCATGATGAAATGGAGTTTGGGAGTTCCAGCACCCGTGCGTATGCACAAGTATGCATGTGTACGCACAAGAAGGATTTGCGAGCGATGCGTACACGTGACCCACGCGTACGCGTGGGAGTGACTTTTGCACAGTGACGCGTACGCGTGACCTGAATTACGTCAGCTCATTAATTGCAAATTACTGGGGGTGATTTTTGGGCCTCCAAGACCCAGTCCAACTCATTTCTGAAGCTATATGAGGCCAAAGTGAAGTTGAATGAAGGGGGAGGGGGGAAATTAGGTTTAGGTTTTCTATGTTTTTGCTTTAGTTCTCTAGAGAGAGAAGCTCCCCCTTCTCTCTAGAATTAGGGTTATTTAGTTTAAATTCTTGTAATTTCTACTTTTAATTCTTGTTTCTATTTACTTTTCCTTATCATTTATTGTTATTGCTTCTTTGTTCTTCTTCATTTCTCTTGTTATTTCTTCTATTTTGCCATTTTTATGTTTTATGACACTCTTGTTACATTTTATTTTCAATTAATGCAAATTTACGTTTCCATGTCATTTATTGCTTCCCTTAATTGTTATTGTTATTTTCTTGCTTTTGTAGCTTTAGAATTTATTTTAATGCAATTTAATATTATTTTATTTTCATGCACACCAAGTGTTTGATAAAAAGTTTGGCTTAGTTTTTACTTAGTTTTTATTCACTCTTGGCTTGAATTTGATGACTTTGGTGATCCTTGAGTCTTTGATGTCCATTCTTATTTGATATATTAGAGTAGTTAGTTGATTTGGTTTCCCTTGACTCTATGTTACCCATTAGTGTTGACATAGGACTTAGGGATTGAAATTAACTATGCCTATTTGACTTATCTTCGATGTAAGGTTGACTTAGTAGGATTAACTCTTCATAATCATCATATGTTTGTGGTTAATGGCTAGGATAGGTAACCTTATTCTCAATTATTTTCCAAGAGGTTTCTTGCAATTTAAGTTTTCTTTCCTTGCATTTAATTGCTTTGACTTTATTGCTTTGATGTTTAATTTCTTGCATGTTTAGTTTTCACACTCTTGGTTGAGAAATTGGGTGTTTAGGTGAAATTGAGTTGTGGATGTCCATTCCACATTGTGTGAGAATAGTTAATTGGTTTGGTTTTCGCTGACGCTAGTCTTTCACTAAGTAATTAGTGAGTTGACTAGGACTTATAGATTGAGATCAATTACACTCTTTTGACTAATTCTCAAGGAGGATTGACTAGTTTAGATTGATTCCACACAATTACCATGTTTGTGGTCCATAGCTAGGATAGGAATCCTAAATTCTCCAATTCTCACTAAGAGCTCTTTTTAATATTTAATTGCCATTTCCATTGCTTTTAATTGCTTTTCTTTTAATTCCTTGCATGCTTGTTTCAATTCCTTGCTATTTACATTCCCTTGCCCTCTTGCTTTCATTCATAAATCCCCATGCTCTTGCTCTCTCATAGCCAATAATTGTATACTTAATTGCAACTCCTGGTGAAGAACGACCCGGGAGTTAAATACTCTCGGTTTATTTTGTATTGACTTTATTATTTGATTGATGTTCAATTGTTAGGTTTGGACTGTACTTACAACGGGCAAATTCTACTTTTAGTGTGAAAATTCCAAACCCGTGCAATTAGGCATTATCAAATTTGGCGCCATTGCCATGGAGTTGCAATGGTGTATGTTTTTGGCTATTGTATATATTGTGAATAGTGTGAATAGCTTAATTTTTGATTGATTGTACATAAGTTGCTTGCTTTTGGTTGATGTAAATATGTTAATATGTTAATATGTGAATATGTGAATATGTGAATAGCTTGTTTTAATTGATTGCTTGTTTTTGCTAGTTTTAGGACTTCATTTTATTTGTTCTTACTACCTTTGATCTTCACTTTTCTTTATCCTATGAATTCTCACCCATTGCATTGTGAGCTTTGTTGCTATTGTGTATAGGAATTGGGAATTCCAATTGCTTGTTACCTAGAAGGAATGGAAAGAATTCACAACAAGATTGGGTGCACAAGTTTGGGGATCTCAATTGCCTTGGAGGATACAAGCTTGGGTGGGTTTTCAAAGAGGTTTGATGAGAGCTCTCAATAAGTCCAACTTAAGGACATTAAACCAAGGTGCTAGGTAGGAGACACCCCACCATGGTAACATTGTTCTTATCCTTTCCTTGTTTATAATTTTGGTTTTGCATTTTTTGTTATGCTTGGTTAGAGTACAATTAGTTTAATTTTGAGTTTAGTCAGGTCAATTTTGGTTTGGATCATGAATTTATGGGTTTTTACATATTTTGATGTTAAGCTTTGATTGAGCTAAGGCTTGGTGCCTTAGGTTTTAAAGAAAAATTTTTGAAAAACAGAGCATCTGTGCGTGTGCACACACTTGTGCATACACACACAACTTCTATTTTCTGCATTCTGTGCATGCGCACCGACCTGTGCGCACGCACACTCATGATTTTGCCCTCTATTCGCAGCGCTGGCACAGCCTATGCGTGTGCACCCATACCCTTTTTCGCTTTCCTGTGCTCGCACGGACCTGTGTGCACGCGCACACGTGATCCTTTCCATAAAAAAAAATTTTTTAGCCTTCTGTGCGTGGGCACAGCCCTGTGCCCATGCACACCTCAAAATATGACCTCTGGTCACGGCGTTAGCATGCGTAGTGCGAACGCACAACAATTTTCATTTTTCTCACCGACGCGTACGTGTCCCTCATGCGTACGCGTCACCTTGCTTTTTCCCCTTCCACGCGCACGCATACGCGTCGATTTCTTTTCTTTGCCACCCCACGCGCACGCGTCCCTTACGCGTACGCATGACCCCCTGTGCGTGCGCACAATCCTTTGTGCGTACGCACGCCCCTGATTTCTCACCTTTACACCTCTTTTCTTCTCTTTTCTCTATTTATTTTCTTCCTTTCTTTTCTCCACCCCTCCCTTATCTTGTCTTTTTCCCTCTTCTCTACTTGCTTTACCTAGTTTTGCTTGCATTTTATTTCTATTTTAGTAATTATATTAGTCTTGCTTTAGTTGTTTGTTAATTGAATAAGTTGCAAGTGTTTGCTTGATGTTGATTGGGTTGCTTCTTGCTTGAATTTGGTCTCAAGCTTAATGAATAT
Organism: Arachis ipaensis; assembly: GCF_059453495.1. NCBI lineage: Eukaryota > Viridiplantae > Streptophyta > Magnoliopsida > Fabales > Fabaceae > Arachis > Arachis ipaensis. Next base: position 127,731,823 of record NC_142442.1, on the reverse strand, counting down.
ATGCACTGAGCATTAAGTCTTTATTTCATTGCCTAGTTAAATTATGAGTTTGATTCATATGTTGTAGCTACCATATGTGTTAAACTTTATCCTTGTTTGGCATCTTGAATTGTGCACTTTTACTTTAGTGAATTGAGTTGAACTACTTAGCCATCATGGTTTTCAGGTGAATATAATCACATAACAAGGTATTTGTTCCTTATTAATGCATTGCATTTTTTTTTTAGTTAACTTGACTTGATTTTTCTCAAGAATTGTCACTTTTTGTAACAAGCACCTTATACATGTGATTATTTCCTTATTCCTAAGGGTGAATAAGTAGTCCCTATTCATCATTGAATTGGTTGTTGTTGATTGTGCCATTTTCTATTCACCATGCGCTTTCACTTGTACGATTTCAATAACCAATGTCTTATATACTCAATTCACTTTAGTTGTGGTTACCTAGGTTGTTTGTGCCTTAAGTTTTGCTTATTTATTACTTGCAACCTAGGACTACTTAATTGAGGAACATGCTATTTCTTTTTCTTTTGTGGTTATCGTTTTACCCAATTAATGTGTTGTGTTCTACATTGTGCGCACATTTAGAATACACGCATTGCATTTTATCATACCACACACATCTTACTTTTCCTCAATTGTTGTTTATTTGCCTACAAAGCAATCGGAGCCCCGGAGCCCACCCGCTGAAAGGGAGCATCAAAGCCCTACATCCCTCGGATTGTGTGCATGCACGAAGGACCGTGCATTATTTAAGTGTGGGGGAGGATCGCTAAATTCAAGGGGGGTAAAATTTCTTTTCTTAGACACTTTGCAACATTCCTTTTTGTTCCTTTTTCTTCAATTTTTGCAATTTTTGTTCTTGTTTGTATTTTGTTTGGTTTGATTTGTTTGTACATATCTCTTTAATGCTTTTAGTTATATGATAGTAAATACTTGCATGTTGCATGTTAGATTGAATAAGTTTTGGTAAAACAACAAAGAATTTTCAAGAAATCTCTTTTAGGGCATTCCATTTATTAGATTTGAAAACTTGTTTTGAACTTGCTTGAAGTATCTACTTATGGAACATAGAAAAGAGCTTGAACAAATTACCTAGTGAGATTTGAGCTTAAATGTGTGGTTTCACATTATCAACCACAAAATTTTGTTCTTGTGTGTTATAAAATCCTTTTATGATTATGATCTTAGATTTGCTTCAGTCTATATGTCCTGTATTTGTTGTTTTGGATTGCATTTAGTATGATTGAGGCCATCTTTGTATAGCTCACTAACCCATCTGGCCAACCCTTGCATCTACCTTTGAAAACCAATTTTGAGCCTTGATAATTCCCTTTTTGTTCTTTATCTTACCACATCATTCACCCTAAGTGAAAGACCATTATGTCCATTGATTGTATCTTTGATTAGCTTGGGTTTGAGTGTGTGTGTGTTAATCAAGTGTGGGAAAATTTGTGGGAAATCATTGGTAGTTAGTGCTTTGGGTGTTCATTGAAAATATTTGGAAAAGTGAAAAAATACTCATGCATTCATTACTTAGAAGCATACGCATCTCCTCTTTGTCAATATAAAAAAAAAGGAGATAAAAATAAAAATAAAAAGAAAGAAAAAAGAAAAAAAGAAAAAAAGAATGTTAATAAGAGATGCATATGTGGTTGAGTTAGAAAGAAGCATGCATGAGTGAATGTGAGAAAGGGATAAATGGGTAGCTAGGATCGTTTTGTTATGTATATAGGATGATATATATGATTAGGTGAGATGCTTGAGCTAATCAAAGATCCAATCTATTAGTCCACTTAACCATATCAATCCTACCCTTACCTAAGCCCTATTACAACTCACAAAAGTCCTCATGATATTTGCATCCATGCATCAAATATTAGTTGATTGTTAGATGACTTGCAAATCTTTGAGAAACGTGATTAAAGGAGGATTGAGTGATTAAACCCTATACACTGAGCGATTAGAGTGTAAACACATCCGGTGAGGGTTTCAATTGCTCAATTCTATGCTTCCATCGCTTATCTTGTATCTTCTTGCAAGTTGTTGAACTTAATTTTGAAAATTTCAAATCAAATCTTTGGATATTGATTATATTGCTATATTTGATTTGTCTTAACCCTAAGCTTTATTTTGGATTGATTGAGATTCTTTTGTTTGTTTTTGCCAAATTTAATAGGAATCATGTTGTAAATATATGTATATAGCATTTAGTATAGTTGCATGCATATAGATAGTTGCATTCAATAAGATGTTTACCCCTTCATTCATCTCATTTGGTTGTGTTTAGCATGAAGACATGCTTGGTTTAAGTGTGGGGGAATTGATGAGTCCATATTTTAAGATATATTTCGGTTTGATTTGAGTGGATATCATCACATAAACCCACATTTATCCATCTAAATAGCATGCTTTTATGTTTTCTTCCTAAATTGTGATTGAAAGTGAAAACATGCTCTTTTGTGCTTAATTTAGTCAATTTTGATTCACTTTAATCCTATTTGGTGCCTTGATGTATTTGTTAAGTGATTTCAGGTTTCCAAAGCAAGTATGGGTTGAAGAAGTAAGAAAAAGAGCATGCAAAAGGGAAGAAACCATGAAGAAATGGAGTTTGGGAGTTCCAGCACCCGTGCGTATGCACAAGAAGGATTTGCGAGCGATGCGTACGCGTGGGAGTGATTTTTGCGCAGTGACGCGTACGCGTGACCCATGCGTACACGTGACCCGAATTACGTCAGCTCATTAATTGCAAATCGCTGGGGGCGATTTTTGGGCCTCCAAGACTCTGTCCAACTCATTTCTGAAGCTATATGAGGCCAAAGTGAAGCTGAATGAAGGGGGGCAATTAGGTTTAGGTTTTCTATGTTTTTGCTTTAGTTCTCTAGAGAGAAGCTCCCCCTCTCTCTAGAATTAGGGTTATTTAGTTTAAATTCTTGTAATTTCTACTTTTAATTCTTGTTTCAATTTACTTTTCCTTGTCATTTATTATTATTGCTTCTTTGTTCTTCTTCATTTCTCTTGTTATTTCTTCTATTTTGCCATTTTTATGTTTTATGACACTCTTGTTGCATTTTACTTTCAAGTAATGCAAATTTACATTTCCATGTCATTTATTGCTTCCCTTAGTTGTTATTGTTATTTTCTTGCTTTGGTAGCTTTAGAATTTATTTTAATGCAATTTAATATTATTTTATTTTCATGCACAGCAAGTGTTTGATAAAATACTTGGCTTAGTTTTTACTTAGTTTTATTCACTATTGGCTTGAATTTGATGACTTTGGTGATCCTTGAGTCTTTGATGGCCATTCTTGTTTGATATATTAGAGTAGTTAGTTGATTTGGTTTTCCTTGACTCTATGTAACCCATTAGTGTTGACATAGGACTTAAGGATTAAAATTAACTATGCCTATTTGACTTATCTTCAATGTAAGGTTGACTAAGTAGGATTAACTCTTCATAATCATCATATGTTTGTGGTCAATGGCTAGGATAGGTCCTTAGCTCTCAATTACTTGCCAAGAGGTTTCTTGCAATTTAAGTTTCCTTTCCTTGTATTTAATTACTTTGACTTTTATTGCTTTGATGTTTAATTTCTTACATATTTAGTTTTCACACTCTTGATTGAGAAATTGGGTGTTTAGGTGGAATTAAGTTGTGGATGTCCATTCCGCATTGTGTGAGAATAGTTAATTGGTTTAGTTTCCATTGACGCTAGTCTTTCACTAAGTAATTAGTGAGTTGACTAGGACTTATGGATTGAGATCAATTACACTCTTTTGACTAATTCTCAAGGAGGATTGACTAGTTTGGATTGATTCCACACAATTGCCATGTTTGTGGTCTATAGCTAGGATAGGAATCCTAAATTCTCCAATTCTCACTAAGAGCTCTTTTTAATATTTAATTGCCATTTCCATTGCTTTTAATTGCTTTCCTTTTAATTCCTTGCATGCTTGTTTCAATTCCTTGCTATTTACATTCCCTTGCCCTCTTGCTTTCATTCACAAATTCCCATGCTCTTGCTCTCTCATAGCCAATAATTGTACACTTAATTGCAACTCCTAGGGAAGAACGACTCGGAAGTTAAATACTCTTGGTTTATTTTGTATTGACTTTATTATTTGATTGATGCTCAATTATTGGGTTTGGACTATACTTATAAATTCTACTTTTAGTGGGAAAATTCCAAACCCGTGCTATTGGTCATTATCAATATCACGTCATATGTAACTGCAAACTTGTTGAATGTTGAGTCAGAAATTTGTTCTATAATTTCATAGACCGTATAACCTAGAGCAGCATGCGTTGATCTTAAGATGCAATTCACATTTTCTCTAAATTGTGCTTGGACTTTCCTGAACTTCTCGTGAGTATACACATGCTAATTTGAGCTTTTATTGAGAATTTTATTGCACAAGGTATGATGGTATGAACATCTGCAGTATCCGATTCTCTCTCTCTGCTCTCTACTTCCTAGACAATTATCGTACTACTTGACGAATTGAATAACTGAATTATTGCGCGAAATAAACTTGTTAAAAAAAGTATGCATGCTCTCGCTCCTTTGTATGCTTCTCATCCCAGCCCAGAAGTGGTGATCGAGATAAACTAGAATTCATAAATGATGATCTTCGAAAAATTTTGAAAAAATCAGAAAAATACCTAAATCATAACCAAAATACACCGAAAAATGTACAATTTGACATCTCTACTGCACAAGCAAAATATATAAATATTCACACACTAAAAGTAACAACATCAATTAACTCTAATAAAGACACCATTACTTGAAAGTCGCTTGTTATCCCTAACTCCATACTTCATCAGAAAATCATTCCAATTCCTATCAAATGATTCTTTTGTAAAAGCGTTCCAAACAACATGACTCATCTCGTGTTCAATTTTTTTGTGTCGCTTGTAGCCATTTAATTTACTTGGAATCTTCTTCATGATATGCCAAATACACTACTGGTGAATGTTTGTAGGCATACAAGTCTCAATTGCCCTTTGCATCGATGCACATTGATTGATAAGAATGTCTTTCGGAGTATTTTCTCCCATGCAACGAAGCCAACATTCAAATAACCACTTGAATGATTGAATATCCTCGTTTTTCATCAAAACACATCCTAGAAATATTGGTTAATCATGGTGATTCACTCCGACAAAAGAACCAAAAACCAGATTATACCTAAATTCGACACAGAAACAAATCATATATACACCGAAAAACTATCTAAATATAGCGAAAGTAATTTCAAAATACACGTAAATTAGAACAGCATATCACCTGTTTGTATTGTAAGTGGTATCGAATGAAATAACATCTCCAAAATATTCACAGGTAGCCCTGCTTATTGCGTCGGCCCAAAAGCAATCTTAATTGACTGATCAACCTCAAGTTCAAGCTCAAAAAATAAAGTCTAATTCTTATCGTTCATTCTTAATAAGTATTTCCCAAATTCTTTTGCATCTTCTAGTTGCAAAACATTCCGTACTTCTCTCATGATGTAATTTCTCACATCTTTTTCAATAAAAGTTAATTCATGATGACCCCATATTGCTGCGACAAATAATTGGTATGTTTTTCTTGGTCTGATTTCAGCTTTCTCGTTATTCTTTATTATACGTTGTACAAAGATGCTTAATTGCCTTTGTTATTTAAGTATCTCTGCTTGATTTGGATAGCATGGTTGTGAATGATGCAACACAACCTTTGAAATGATCCAAACACCAACATCCTTCAATATATGTATATAAATTCTTGCAGGATAATTTAATCCAGCTGAGGAATTTATCTTCTCAATTGGAGATATGTTCGATTTTCATTTCTCTAATACATGTAATCAATTGGTTCTGAATTTCATTTTTCTTCTTATTTGTGCTCCAAATTTTCGTAGAAAAATCTGTAAATTTAGAATAATTTTTGTAAAATTTTCTAACTTCTTCAAGCGTGTTAAAAGTTATCCCAACCTTTGGAACAAGCTGCTCATCAACATCGCACAAAAACTGAAATACACCAAAATCAATCCAAAATAAACCATATTAGAAACTAAAATACACCAAAATTGGGAACGAAACAGATTCATCAAAATTATAAAATCAAATTCAGAACTCGTACATTACATTCAAATTCAAACCATCAACCATGCACAACAATTTTCACAAACAAAAATAAAATAATTCAACTACAGAATCGTAAACTACTAACAAACTATATTAACTAGATTCAAACCACACCTCACCACTTGATTTGATTCAAAACAATAATACAATTCGCCCTAGTTCAATTGAAAGTCTAAACCTATAAATACACTAAAAATTTTCTAAAATACACCAAAAGAGTTCCAAAATACACCAGTTTATAATCGAAATACACCGAAACGAGAACGGAACAAACTCATCACAATAATAATTCATATTCAGAACTCATACATTGCATTCAATTCAAACCATCAACCATGAACAGTAATTTTCACAAACAAAAATATTATTCACTTACAGAATCATAAACTACTAACGAACAACATTAACTAGAATCGAACCACATATTAGCCACTTGATTCGATTCAAAACAATAATCTACTTCGCTCTGGTTCAACTGACAGTCTGAACTTGAATCATTCATTATCTTCGACAATGAAATAACTGTTCAAACCTGATTTCACAGCTTGATTTCAAAAACTTTGATCGAAATCTTCAAATCAAATAAAATGGTATTGAACTTAAAGAACAAAGAGAATGCAGAGAGTGCAGAGAACATAGAGAAGGAAGAGAAACATAAAGAACACAGAGATGGAACAAAATGTAAAGACGCAGAAAACACTGAAAAAATTCGAAAAAGAAAACAAAATTCGCATAAAAAATGCAATTATATATTCGCGCGTTGAACCAAAAATTTGTTAGAGATAATAGCACGTGAAGGTAAATTAGGTTAAAACTACTTATTTAAACTTATTTATTTAAATGACTTGTATGTAGAGATTAATTAAAAGCTAAATACCATACAAGGACAATAATTAATTTTCATACCTATTATTTAAACTAGCGTTACAACCGCACTAACATGTTTGTCACATTTAGACAGTTTTGTATTTTTATTTTAAGTATAAATATAATTTATCAAATTAAAAATATTAAAATTATTATAGATTATATATATGTAGTATTTATTTAATGACATTTTATTAAGTGGTATTTTTCATATATATATATATATATATATTATTTTATACACTATATTAAATATATAAATTAAAATTAGTCGTACTGATTTTAATGTGAAAATAGTATTAAAAAAAATTCATAACTTCAAAATAACAACATGAATAACAACTACAATAACAAAACTTTATCCGCTCTAACTCAATACTTGAGTAACATACATAAAATAGATTTGGATTCTCTAAATTTTAGATTTTACTTTAGAAGATAAAATATAATCTTTCATCATTTATTTCATAAGTGGAACTAAAAAAATATAAAAAAATATTTAAAAATAAAAAATTACACTTTATTCTCTAAAATAAAAATCCAAAACTTAAATTCACATAAAATATATCTTAAAAATACCAAACTTCATTCCCTACACAAAAAAGTGGATGGTGATGATTTTCAAGTTTCAACACATCTACGGTAATAAACAATAAAGAATAATGATATCAAATTGGTCATTACGCATTTACACTTATAAAATAATTTAGTCAATTTTAGTTCTTAAATTTTTAAATTGTGAAATAATTTAGACATTACTTTTATAAAAAAAAAATAAATCCTTAACCTTTTAATTTGTAAACATTTAAGTTTTTAAGGATTTAAAAATATATTTAAATTTTTAATTTTTTTAAAATTTAGACATATCAATCTCTCATATTTATTTGGATCTGTCAGATTCAACAAAAAAATTAAACGTAACTTTTATTGTACTGACTTAATTGATATAGATGCACACGTGAGAGAATTTTTAAAATAAAACAAATTAGACTCAAGAATCGATATGTCCAAATTTTAAAAAGATCAAAGACTTAAATATTCCCAGATCAAAAAATCAAGAATCAATTTGTCCTTTTCTTCCTTTGTAAATAACAGGAATATTTTACAAATTTAGGAATTATGTTTGTGTGTGGCAAATTTAGGACTTCATCAAAATAAAAAAGCAAACGTGTAATTGGTGGGCTGAAACCGGAATATTTTTTTTATTTTTACTTCTTTGTCTTTTAAGAATTTATTATTGGCCAATGAACTTTAACTCACACGGTATTTCGCTCACTTTTCATGTTAAAGGTTTCGGGCTCAATTTCTACTAATGGTAATTGAGAAAGAAAAAATGGTAAGTAGGTAAAGAGCGTGTGAAAGTGTATTGTACCTAGAATTAAGAAGTGTCCAATTCATTTGAGATACCTAAAATTGGAGTTGTCTAATCCACTTGACCAACAAAAAAAAATTATTATTGCTTTTGGTGTCACGATCTTATTTCATGCATGATGCATTAATTAGGGTGTTGAACTGTGTAATGTGTTTATCTATTGTCTATTGTAACAATAAAAGATTATCACAATATGAAAATATCCAGGAACATTTTTCAAGAGGATAAGAATAATGATATTTGAAATTTTAGTTCATATAAGTTATTTTTTACGGATTTAATTAATATATGCATTGAGAACACATTAAAATTAAGAGAAAAAATAAATAAATTTTTTAATTTTTAATTCAAAAACATAAGTCTTTAATTAAAAATACAAAAAGTTATTTAATTTTTTAAAATATGAAATATTTAAGTTTTTTAATCTAAAATATATAAAAACAAATTCGCTCTTTGAAAGAATTTTAGATAGTTTATATTTTAGAAAGTAAAAAATGATTTTGTATTTTTAATTAATCGAAGGTTTATTTGTCTTTAAAATAAACAGTTAAAGATATATTTATCATTTACTCTAAGATTAAAAAAATATATAATAAATACATTAAAATTAAACTTTATATTTTATAATATCATTTTTAATCAGTAATTTTAAGGATAAATCACAAACAAACTAAAAGGGTTGCAATTTTACATGAATCTCCTAAATACAAACAAGTTACATAAATGTCTCGTTTGCATATTTATATAAATCGAATTCAATTGAATGTAAATCGAATCAATTAAATTTGAATTAGTAGGTGCACTAGTAAATCGAATTCATTAGTTTCGATTTACTATGAAAAACCTTTTCAATGAAGTAGCCTATAGTAAATCGAATCAATGAGCTTCGATTTAGAGGTCCATGGTAAATAGAATTGAGTAGTTTTGATTTATAGAAAATGTAGTAATAGGTAAATCGAATGTAATAAATTCGATTTGATAGTTGTGTCTCTATCTATAGAATTCGAATTCAGTTGTTTCGAATTATATTTTACAACTTTTTTTACTCCCAAACCTTATCCAAGAGAAAAAAGTTGGGCAACACCACCACAAAATTCAAAATTGCAAACATAGAAGATGATCCAAATTGTATCTACCGGTTGCTGGACAGAGTCGCTTATATTCCTAGTAGCATCTATAAAGAAGTTAGTGAATGAAATTTATTTTTTTTAAGATAAATCAAAATTGTTAGTAATATTAAATTGCTCAAATTTTGATTATAAACATTACTAGAATTTTTAAACTACAAATGATAGTTAGAGTAGTGATTTAGTAGTTTGTTAGAATTTTGAAATTACAAATCCAAGTTAGAGTAGTGATTACAAATAAATATTAGTTAGAGTAATGATTAGAGATTCTGTTAGAATTTATAAGTTTTAAATGTTAGATAACTAAGTTCTATTAGAATTTAATTTCAGTTTTGCAATACATTTTACATTAAATTTTTATATTATAAATTTTTATTTTAGGTGATTTTAGAATTAGCTTGAATTTGATTTTTTTAAATTTGTTGGGGATATGGATATTGTGAGATTATTTGTTTAGGTTTAGGGTATTTTGTCCAAAAGGACATGCATTATTTAATGATCGTTTAGTGAATTGTTTTGTTAATTATTCTAGTTCTTAAAATTTTTTTTTTATCATTATGCAACCCCACTAATGTATCACCAGCGTGAAGACGCAATAACAGGGATTGAATTAGAGGCTGTTGTCATTGCCACTGATTGATGATTTCGATTCAATTCTCCTGGACTAGAGACCATATCCCCAATTTTGGCCAATAATTCATGGGTTCTCACCTCGAAAAACTGATTACGACAGCGAAGTAAAACTTACAAATTATCGTCACTGTCTATACAAACAAGTCGTACTTCACCCCATCACGAACAACAGAAATAAGAATACTATAAAATAACTTTTCTACCCATTTCATTTCTTACAGTCCTACTTTTTGGAGTATAGTATTCTGAAAATCAACAAAATTCGTAGAAGATTTGATAACAACACTCAACGAATCCTTATCAGTAAATTTTATTTCCTCTCGCATTTTTTTCTTAATCGTTTCTCTGTAGTGTACTAGAACTAAAAAATTATCTTCATTAGCCATTGTAAATTCTACTCTATTGAATCCTCCACGTTCTGATCCTATTTATATAAACATACTCCTTAGTAAACCAAATTAAATGAATTCGATTTAATTAAATTACATGTTTGTACTAGTAAATCGAATTAATTAGATTCGATTTACCTTAGTGTTATCAATTGTTGAAACATGTTGTTTTCAATTTAATATACGTAATGCTCCACCTTAATGTTATCAAATGTTGTAAATCGAAATACGTTATTTTCAATTTAATATACGTAACGCTCCTCCTTTACATTGATTTGTTGTTACACTAGCTAATTCAAATCATATGAATTCGATTTATATAGAATCAACGTAAATCGAATTAAGTTGTTTCGATTTATATAATTTTATGGCTAAAATAAAACATTTATATAATCTGTTTGTATGAGTTAATAGTCAAAATCGTCCCTGAAAGATACCTCGATCTCCATATTCGTCTCCGAAAGATAAAGTTAATCAAAATCGTCCCCGAAAGATGATGGACATGACCACATTCGTCCCTCCGTCATCTCTTTCGCTGAGGTGGCTAACATTGGGTGACGTGTTCCGTTAACTGCCAGCATGGCACAGTAACAAAACGATGTAGTTTTGATTCAATGGCCTCCAGGCCTTGATGCAACGTCGTTTAGTATCATGAAGAGATTCAAAATGTTACAAAGCATCACCCCCTCTGTTAACAATCATCTCTCTCTATTTCGCTTCAAAACATATCGTCTCCCTCAATCTATGCCCTAAGTCTTTGACACAACATTTGAACCACGCCATCAACCTTCGTTAATGTTGGAAGACGATTAAAACAGAAGAGAAATTGGTACTGAATACAAAGTTGATCGTCTCCTGGAGCAACATGGATAGTGGAGGAAGCTCTCGCAACAGTTAGAGATAAGGATGAAACCTTTTTTCATGTTTTTTGAGTTATTCTGTGGCGTGATCTCTTCCTAGTGACGTGAACTCATGTGTTCCTCTAAGTCAGGGTAGGGTTTGGGGTTACTAAGGGTTTATATGACTGTTCTTATATGATATGAGTGGGTCAGAATGCTTTGCTTTTACTGGATTTGTGATGATTTTTTAGTTATGGGTATTTCATTTTAGTGATGGTTCTATTCGTTTGTTGCATGTTTGTTTTGGGTTTAGGGTATGTTTTGCGATGTTTTTCTATGTTTGTTAATGGAATTTTCGTCTCTGTTATTGTAGATGGAGGGTCCTCCCATGACATTTGTGTTTCACCATAGTGGATTGTTTAAAAAGTCTGTTGATAGAGACATGATATATGAACCTGACAATACAAAAGTCTTGATGGGTGTTGATGGAAACACACTTGATGTGTTCTTTGTAAGGGGCTACTATAAGGAGTTGTGATACATTGAAGCTGGAAACTGTTGGTGGAAAGCTCCTAGAGTTTTCCTCTCATCCAAGTTGAGAAGCTTAGTCACAGATGCAGATTTGCTTGAATGTGTAAGGATTGTAGGAGAAACCAACATGTGATCAATGTTTATCTTGAGAACTATATTTCACAGCCATGTATAGTAGACAACATGGATGAGGATGTAGTCAATGTGGAAGTAGAAAGTAGCAAGCAGAAGAACTCTTCCCAAGTTAAGAAGCACAATTCTGAACCTGCCAAGATGCCCACTATAAGTCACCCTCAGTCCAACAAACAAACCCCTCAGCCCACTAAACCAACCTCACAGCCCAGTTCTCAGCCCAACAAACCAACTATGAAGCCCAATTCTCAGCCCAAGAAACCAACTATGAAGCCCAATTCTCAGCTCACTAAACCAGCCCATAAGCCTATCCAGACTACAACTCAACCCATGAAGACTCCTTTGCAGCCCATCAAACCCCACCCTCAGCCGAAAAGGACCACCTCTCAGGGCAATGCAGTTCCACCTCAATCTAATACACCATCTCAAACAGCCAATAACTCACAAGATAATAGTAATAAGAACAAAGATGGTAGTAGTGGTTGCAGACTAACCAGATCTGGAAAATATGTGAAAGATCCTTCCATTCTGGAAGAAGACAGTGACTCTCATGACTCATATGAGAGTGCTGAAGATGAACTGTATAGGCCTCCTAAATTTCTAGGAGACAATCTGTATAGTAGTGATAGTGATAGTGACACGGACAACAAAAAAAGTGGTACAAGAAAGGACATCAAATATGAGGTCAGAGAGAAGTATAGGCCTCCTAAGACCAGATTAGGGGATAAAGAAATAGAAACTGATGACTCTAGCTATGAGGGTTCTGAAGATGAACAAAGCTCTGACTCTAGTATGTTTACTTCCTTATGGTTGTTGGTTAATTGATTTATTTGGCAACTATTTAGGATAGTTTATGTGTTGAATTTTTTCTTGGCAGATTTAGATGAGGATGATGATGACCTTGAAAGTACCTCTGATGCTGACTCATAGCATTCAAAAGATTTTGGTAAATAGTTGGACTCCGATGAAGAATCATCAACTCTATATCCTCAATTTAATGAGAAAACCAAGTTTAGACTATTGAAATTTGAGGTTAGTATGATATTTAAGTCAAAAGCTGAATTTATGCAAGCTACTAAGGATTACACAATTCAGTGGGGTAGAAATATTTTATTCATAAAGAACGATAAGGTTAGAGTTAGAGCTGTTTGTAAGATTGAAGATTGTCCATGGGTTGTTATTGTGCATGTAACAAACAAGACGGGTCTGAGCAAATTAAAAATCTAGTTGATAGTCACACCTGTCCAAGAAGGAGGAAGAATAGAGTTGCCACCCAAACTTGTCACTTAGTAAACTAGTACCTAAGCTTAGGAAACATCCCACTATGAAGCATCGAAAGGTTTATAAATGGTTTGTAAGAAAGTGTAATGTGTATTTGAATAGCACATGTATTACTAGAGCCTTGAAAGCTACTAGAAAGGTTGTAGAGGGTGATGAAATAGCACAGTATGGGTTGGTGTAGGACTATGCTAATGAGCTACTGACTAGCAACCTCGGATCCACAATACAAGTTGGTGTCATCCTCATGCCCGAGAGTTCTCCCCTGTTTGATCGATTCTATGTCTGTCTTGATGCCTGTAAGAGGGGGTTTAAGGCAGGTTGTAGACCTTTGATAGGACTGGATGTAGCGTTTCTGAAGACATTGCATGGGGTCAAATCCTGAAAGCGTGTGGACAAGATGCTAACAATCATATCTTTGTGATTGCTTATACTATTGTCAGTGTGAAAAATAAGAATAAATGGCAGTGGTTCCTAGAGCTACTTCACAAGGATCTAGGAGACTACAAAGAGAACAAATGGTGCTTCATCTTAGACATGCAGAAGGTAAGGATGAAATTAATACACGATAATATGTTCTAAGGATTGATTTGATTTAATGAAAATAATTGAGGGACCGTTTTGATTTAATGAAAATTATTGATGGACTAATTTGATTAAATATCTTTATGTGGGTTGTCTTCTCTGCAGGGTTTAATCCCTGCTGTTCAGGAGGTGTTTTCAAGGGTTCATCATCGATTCTGTGTGTGGCATTTGTGGCACAATTTCTCAAAGCAGTGGTCAAGCTGTGAGTTAAAAGATTTGGTGTGGGAATGTGCTTGGTCGAGGACAACAAATGAGTTTAATAGAAACATGATCAGAGTTAAGTTGATAAATAAGAAAGCTTGGGAGTATCTTGACAAATGGCCGAAAGATGCATGGACAAAGGCGCATTTCAGTGAGGTTCCAAAGGTGGATAATATATGCAACAACGCATGTGAGTCGTGCAATGCCAAAATCAAGAAAGAAAGGAGCAAGCGCATCCTGACTTTAGTTGAGGAAGTTAGAAGGACCATCATGAAGAGTATGATTGGCAATAGGAAGAAGTTACAAAACTATCAAAGAATTCTGCCCTCTGTTCAGCAAAATAGACTTGAAGTAATGACAATATTGTCTAGCCATTAGGCTCCTCAGTGGTCTGGCAATGAAAAAGAAGAATTATACGAAGTGCATGGCTGGCCAACCAATATGGTTGTTGACTTGGAAAAGCACATATGCACTTGTAGGTTTTGGCAACTCACAGGGAACAACTTCAACACTTAGATAAGTTATCTTTATTCGTGTTACACATTTTAATTAATCATTTAATTTGTTTGGAAAGGTATGCTGTGTATGCATGCAATATAAGCAATACAGGATAAGAATGACGAAAGGGCTGAAGAGTACTGTCATGACTAGTTGAAGATGGAAGCGTATAGGAGGACTTATTGTTTCAATGTCAATCCGATTAAAGGACAGGATTTATGAAAAAAAACACCACATTCTGCTCCAGTCCCACCCCATTTAAACCCAAACCTGGAAGACCGACAAAGAAAAGGAGAAGGGAGAAGGATGAACAACCAACTGGGTCAAAGACAAAGATGAAGAAAAAGTACAACCCAATCAGATGCATGTATTGTGGTGAGATTGACCACAATAAAAGAGGCTGTGTAAAGAAGAAAGCTGTGAATGTTGAGGAATATGCCAGGCAGATGCAGCTGCAACTAGCAGTTGTTGCTCCTGTTGCAGATGGTGCTGACCCTGAAGTCAATGTTGTCCCTATTGAACATGATAATGCTCTAGAAGCAGTAGCACCATTGCCTTCACTTCCATCACCCATCCAGCTTTCTATAGAGATTGACATCAGCCAATCTGAAAGCATTCCACCAACCCAAGATACACAACAGGTTGTATAATCACTACTCAATTGTAAAAAATATCACCTTTATTTTATCAGCTAACAAGTGCATTTGGTATTGGCTTATGTAGGATCAAGTTGTAGCTAGGCCACCTAAATTATAGGTGATTAAAGCAAAAGCAAGAACTAGATCCTCCCCTAAACCTACTGCAGCTGCACCAGTGGCTATCTCGACTGAGACTATCAAAGGGACAAGTTCTGCAACTGTTAAGAAGCTGGCTAATTTTATGACTTTTGTGCCTACTCCATACTTCAAGCATCCAAGGAAGAATGATAAAATACTTTGATTAGAAAGCAATGTGTTCTACTTGCCTTAACTTTTTGTATGGGGCTATTTTAGGTTTTTTTATATAGGGAAAATAAAGTACTATATTAAATATTGTGGTTATCTGTAATCTGAAAGTTGTATGTGCCCTTTTCTTTTGGTGTAGTCTTTTTTTTAGGATTGGATACCTCATAGATTTGCTGTGGTACTTATTTTTAAGATAATGTGACAATTATCCTTCAATAACACCACAATGTTATGACTACTTACTTTGATTACTTACTCTATTTATGGCTTAATCTTATAGCAATAGTGATAGTGATTAATTTGTAATATTTCACAATGTCAATAATGGAGAGTTTGGACTTAATCTTAAACAACACTACTCAAACATCTAGTCTCATTCAATCCATCCAACTCAATACACCATTACAATTCAATAGAATTGTGTTTACTTGGAAGTACATATCAAACAACAAAGGATCACATTAATTACAACTATCACAAACATGAAAATTATTAGCAGTTTCAAAAATCTAACTTCAACTTTCAAGCTGCCCAATCTCAATTCCACCTTCACCCTTTATTCATCATAATCACTTTCAACCTACAAATCAGTTCTATAATCTTTTTTTGCACCACCTTCAACCACTGCTTAATAGTCATCTTCATCAACCTACTTAAAGTAATTATAGTGATTGCTTTTTTGCAAATTGATAAATTAGAAAAGAAAACAATGAAAAATATCCAATAACACAGAACAAGATGGAAAACCTTCAACTTTTTCAACATTACTCACTCGGTACCTTGGATATGCATGAAATAATCTATCTGGGTTCTCTGCTGTCCCAGATTTTTTTATCACAGCCTTCAACCCGCAGAAACATGATTCCTCATGAATCTTTCTCCTCATTCGCATTGAAGTGCTGGAACCGTTACTGTCGTGCAACGGAAACGACACACCACCACTACGACCTCCATTTCCTGTCTCCATCCTCCCGACGACCCAACAATTTCAAGTTTTACCTAACTATATGGCCCTCTGATTGTTGACTACGACTTATTTATCATTGAATTTAGGATTAGGATTCATCATCCAAGGGATTAATTTGAATTATTTTAACATACTTACCTTGTCAGCAACAACAACGTACACGTAGGCATTTGTCACGCTGGCAGTTAAGGAAACACGTCACCCAACGTTAGCCACCTCATCGAAGAAGATGACAGAAGGACGAATGTGGTCATGTCCGTCATCTTTCGGAGTCGATTTTGATTAACTTTATTTTTTGGGGACGAATATGAAAATCGAAGTATCTTTTAAGGACGATTTTGATTATTAACTCCTATTTATATTTAGGACATTCATATAAAATTAAAACTCATTTGATTTATTTACGTGATTTACTCTAATTTTACCGTTGTCAAAACCCTCATTTTATTACTTACTCTCAAATAGATTTTGTATAGGTAAAAACTAAAGTAAAAAGTTAGTAATTTTTAAACTTGAATTATTTTACATCGAGGCCTCGAGTCCCTAGTCGCTAGGGCCTAGTAAATCTTAGAATAGAATCAGAGAGATTATAAAATTGGGTTTAAATGAAAAGAAAGGAAGATATTTATGGAAATTGAATAAAATAAGAATGGAGGAAGGGGGTTGATCTGTAAAACTGTAACAGCTGGAGTGGGGACAAGGTCCATTGCCCAACACGTTTCAATGGCACATGCTGCTTGTGTCTCCGTTCTCCCCTACGGTCGTCAACTCCACCGACGAATCTTCTTCCCTCCTCAACGCTCATCTCCTTCCTCCGCCTCCGCCTCGGCCACCGATTCCCTCTTCACCTCCGCTTCCGCCTCCACTTCCAATTACTCCCCCAAAGTTGTCGTCACCAGAGAGCGTGGCAAGAACGCCAAGCTTATTACTGCTCTGGTGCGTAACTCTTCTACTCTCTCTCTTCACCTTTCGTTGCTTACCTTACCTTCGCTTTTTATGATCCTTGGATTTGTTTGTTTCCTCTGCATTGCTTCAGCTACAACAATGTGCTTTATTTCTCAGCCTCATACTCAATTTAACTCTTCTGTTTTCATCTCTATTCCGATTCTCATTCAGTTATCTTAGCTGGATTTTCTTCTCTTTCCGACTTAACCTTTCATTCCTTCTTTTCCTTCTCAACTAAGCCGTTATGTCATTTAGGTGTTTGATTAAAGGTTGAAATGAAATGCTTTATTGTATGTACTGTTTTTTTCTCTTTCTTTTGTTTCCTGTTTTCTTAGGTGTTTGAATTTTAAATTATTATTATTATTATATGATTATTTTAAGCCACGTTAATTTAAAAGAAAGAAAGTGCTGAATATAAGAAAAGACAAACGTCCAGATGTTGGATTTGGATTCCTAAATTTGCATTAGGTCCTGCTTTTCGTGAGTTCTATCAATCAAATATAGTGCTAGTATAGTTTACGTAGCAAAATTCATTCATGTCATATTGCAGATCACCGCAGGTTTTTCAAATGTAGACGAGTTTAAGGATCGATTAAAGAGAATATACTTTAGACTCTCCTGTTTGAAACATGTGCCCTATAATCTTGAATTATTAGTTAATGAACACTAATTGGTTGAACTTCATTGGCTTTTCTTTTAAACCTGACTGATAAAGTATAACATGTTCATCATGCTCATTTTTTGTTTTGTATTTTGTTTTTTGTTTTTTTTTTGTTTTTTTTTTTTTTGCGTTTTCATGTCAGTCTTTCACTTTTTAGTTTAATATTTTTCCCACTCACCTAAATTGGCAATCTGCTCCTACTTGTATCATAAGATTCTATTCCAACCATTTTATATAGAGGTTTCATTAGGTTAGGTAATGCTTTGATCAAATCTTGATGCTGCATATCCTCATAACTTGTATTTAATTTTCTACTACTATTTCATCTTCCTTCATATCTTCTTCCATTGGGAATTTGTCTGTAAAATATTCAAGCACAAAGATGATCAGTTGGGTAAATGGAGATCCAACTGATAGCTTCTGTTTTTCATATTGTTTAACTGATCACATTCCCGGAAACTATTGCTGTAATTCCAATTTTTGCTGCAGGCCAAACATGAAATCAAGTGTTTGGAACTTCCTCTCATTGAGCACGCACCGGGAGTGGACTTAGATAGGCTTCCTTCTGTATTAAGTGGTAAGCATTAGGAAAAACCTGCCTTGTGTATATGCAAATATTTTGTAAAGTTCGAATCATGCTGTTTTCATCTTGTACAGATATTGTATGTGAACTAATTATCTTTTATTAAACCAGTTTTAAAAGGAATGTCTATATTTATGTGCACTTAATGGGAAGAAAGATGCAGTGATGATATTCTGGATGTTAAATTCTTATTGGGTTGGTGCTTGATGGATTATTTCCCATTACACATGGTTCCGAAAATAAAGAGTTTGTGCTTCAAATGCTGAAGACTTTGTTTTCATTAAGTTTTATAGATCGTGGTGACATGTAAGACGATTCCTATGCTGTCTCAGACTGTTGGTATTTCATCTGACCTGGATAATGTATGAAATTAGTATGACTAGAGTGGTTTGATTTTCACCAAATATAGAGATGCGGTTTTGTTTTCCCTCTAGGTTTACATTCAGCATGTGTGCTCATACTGTAATTTTTAAGAAACTTGGTTGGGGAGTGCGTACATGGAGGTCTTCCCTTGCATCTAAGTAGAGTGGAGAAATTTCAAATTGACAGATCTTTGATTTCTTAAGTTAAAAAGGTCACTACCTTATTTTGTGTATGTCTTCTAATCCACATGACTCATGCTTATAAGCGCCTAATTGCTTAACAATTGATGCTTGATACTTGCAGATAATGTGTTTGATTGGATTGTCATAACTTCCCCAGAAGCTGGTTCAGTCTTTCTAGAGGCATGGAGGTAAGATTTTAGATCTTGTTTGAGTACTTTATGTGGAACTACTGGAATATTTTAAATGATTTTGAAAAAAATTTGCTGAAACATCAGGATAATATTTTTTCATCAATTCTCTTTTCAGACTTGTATCGTTTGTTTTCCCTAACGAAATTTTTATAGCCCTTGCCTTCTGTTGTAACTTATAGTCCTATGGCCGGAATACTTGAAATGCAATTTTGTTATGTTACATGTGAACCAAATGTCTATATGATCTCTAATCTAGTTTGTGCCTGAGTTGTCATACTTGCAAATGTGAAATTGCCGCAAGATTTTTTCTTATATAAAACTGTTTGATGCATTTCGTAGTTGTACAGATAAATTATTATAGACAAAATAGCACAAGAAACAAAGGTTTCCTTTTATGTCATTCTTTACAGTATTATTCTTTTTATTTGCAATTTTACATCATTTTCTTTTGGTACTTTGTTTCTTAAATACTTTGTTTTTTAACAAATGATTGTCCTAGCCTTGTTTGTTGTCCTTAGAGCTGCTGGGATGCCTCATGTCAAAATAGGCGTTGTTGGCGCCGGCACTGCAAGCATTTTCAAGGAAGCTATGCAGTCTTCAAATCAATTGCTTGATGTTGCCTTCGCACCATCAAAAGGTATCCGTGTGTATTCATGTATGCTGAATTTGTATTATGCTCCCCATTTTTGCTTCTTTATCAAGCTGGATAACTGACTTAAGAAATATAAAGTAACATCTCAAAACTCGCAAGTATTTTGGGGTATTAGAGGAAAATGTGGGTAGTTCCAAGATATGCATCTTGATAGGGCAGGGCAGGAGATTGCTTTGCTTAGGTTCTGTGCTTCCGTGGTTCTTAGTGAAAGTGAATAGGGAGTCTAACCACACAGTAGATTAACATGTTGTTTAGTGTGAATCTGGAATTTTAAGCCGAGTCTTTTGGAAGTGAAACTTAATATGGATTTGATGATTTTCAGCAACAGGAAAGGTTTTGGCTACAGAACTTCCAAAGATTGGAAATAAAACAACTGTTCTATACCCTGCTTCTGAAAAGGCCAGCAATGAGATTGGTAATAGAGTTATTATTTTGTACCTTTCAAACTTGGGTTTTGTATAACATTTGCTATTTTCAAGCTAATTGATGTGCTAATCATCTGTGTGATATTTATATAACCAGAGGAAGGACTTTCCAAGCGTGGATTTGAGGTTATTAGGATGAATACATACACAACGGTAAAAGATTTTAGCTTTAGTGCTGGTTTCCTTTTTTCTAAAAATATATACGGTCCAATACTTAAGTACTTCCTAGCAAGCACCACATGTTGAATGTGTGTTTTATGTCATTAATTAGATTTAATTATTATAAATGTAATATTTACTAATGTCAAAGTGATCTATTTCAGTCTTCTTGGAAATTTAGGACAGTTTGATTCTCACTTATTTGGCAGGTGCCAGTTCAAAATGTAGACCAAATGGTTCTTAAGCAGGCACTTGCTGCCCCTGTTGTCACTGTAGCTTCACCATCTGCTATTCGGTTAGCCTTTGGTTTCTTCTTTCTCTTTTTTATTGTGAATTTTGATTCTTGAATTTTAAAATAATTCATATTTACTTCAAATCTAGGAAATGATTTATTATTATGTTTGGATTTGGTATTTCAGTTCTTTGCTTGTTAGATATATGTATTGAACACAATGAATCCAATAAACTATTTCAACTTCCTAACTGGGTGCCGTCTTTGTCCCTTACTAGTTAAGCCTAATACTATCATATTACAAGAATCCTGGAGTATTTGGCAAGTTGGCCGTCTTACTTTTAATTTTCTAAATAGAAATAAGTAGAATTTTGTTCTTAGCAAGTTCAGTCTTATTTATTTAGCACTTCACTCAGTTATTTTTCATTCTTCCTTTTATATATATATAGAAAAGAGAAACGAAATTTACTGGTTTTTGTCATCCGCTGCTACAGTGCTTGGAAGAATCTTCTTTCTGATTCAGAGTGGAACAATTCTGTTGCATGCATTGGCGAGACGACTGCTGCAATGGCAAGAAGATTAGGATTCAGAAATGTGTACTACCCAACACAACCAGGCCTGGAAGGGTAAATCGCAAATCCTCTATGTGCATTTCTCTTAAGTATTCAGTGCCTATTCTATGTGCTGAGTACAATTTTCCTGCCTGTCATCATGTAGAAGTTTTCTTTTTAACAAAGCTGATTTCTATTTCCCCGTTATATTTCTTTTTTGAATATATCAGGCTTTGGTAACATAGGAATGACTCCAGTTTCAATAAATCATTCTTATTATAATTCATTATATCAGGATTTTTAGTACGAACAGAATTCTGTTGCTCTCTTTGTTGCTTTAAAATCTTGTTAATACAATCCGTTTCTGAGAACCTTCCTCCTGCTGCAGCTGGGTAGAAAGCATTCTTGAAGCACTAGGATCATATGATGAACTATTGAGGTAATCATCTGCACTTCGTAGCAACGGGAGATGTTTCCAGCGTTTTACTGGCAGAGAAAATAACCTATATAGTGATTTTACTTTGGGAAGCATTTACTTCTCAGATATTTTTAGGTTTATAGAGGCTATCATGAGATGAGTGGTAAATAGTCTTCGTGATGTAAATACCCTTCATAATTTGATTCATTAATGTTGATTTATTTTGTTGCTAATTGATCCAGTTGTCCGAATATGTGAGTTTCCACAGGACTGAAAAAAAAAAAGATTTAGTATCTAAACAATAAGACAAGTCATGCGGTTCACTAGGAATCTAGGATGAGATTTTGTCTGATTTAAGGTTAATTAACGGATTACGTTATCCCCGTCTCCTCAAATTTAAACAATCCAAAAGATGTGTAAGTAAAATAATTCAAACGGATCACTTCCCATGGTAGACAGTTCTTGTCCACACTAAATTGGTAGCTGGAGTTCATCATGCCCAAAGAGAAGAGCCCTGGCTTGAAGATCTTATGGCTCTCGACCTTTGGAACTGCTGCTGGTAATTCGCCTCTCTTTCTTTCTTATTTTATTCGGTGCCCTCAATTTCGAAGAATCTAATACATTATGACCATTTTTTCTTTGGCAGTATTAGTTGGCAATGTGTTGAGGACAACAATAAGGGATATGGACGCGCTCATGAATGCCGAACAACAAGAACATCATGATCCCCCCTCAAATGATAATGGATACGTTGCCTCCCCAAACTGATGCTGATTTTCCTGATGATAAAACATGATTGGCTTATTGTTTTGTTTCCTTTTACTTTTTGAGTTATGACTTACATATTGAATTCTAGAGAGGTTTGTCTTCTTTATTGTTGTTCGAATAAATTATCCTTTGTACCCATAAAAGATACAACGTGCTGACAAATGTACTCATATAAAAATAAAACGACAATTGTAACCACAAAAGATGGTTTCCGTGTGCCAAGAGTACCCTGACGGACCAATTACGTAACCAACGTTTGGGTAATCTTGGCACACGGAGGTCATTTTCCATGGTTACAATTGTCGTTTTATTATTATATTGGTACATTTGTCAACGTCTGTATCTTTTATGGGTACAAATAGTAATTTAGTCGAAGTTGTTCAAAGCTTCAAACCATGCTTGATAAAAGAGTGCCCACAACATGTTTGTTTGTTGAATGTCGTGAGTGAAAATTGAGGCTTGCCTTTCCAGCTAATTTTGAATATATATATATATATATATATCGCAATAATTTTTTATAAAATCCTCTCTTGGATTAAAAGTTTGTATAGTGTAGATCATGTCCCTTTTATATGAACAAAAATTTATGATGTTATAAATATTTAAAACCTCCATAAATATGACTTGTTGTATTATAACAACAACAACAAAGCCTTGTCCCATTAGGTGGGGTCGGCTAGATGAATCAAACGACGCTATTATGCTTTGTCATGTATCATGTCTACAGAGAGACTGTTTACATGTGGATCTCGTTTGACAACCTCATGGATGGTCTTCTTAGGTCTTTATCTGTTTTTTACCCCTTGTCCATCTTTCATCTCATCCACTCTCGTGACTGGGTGTTTTGTCAGTTTTTTTTTTCCACATGTCCAAACCACTTGAGACGCGATTTAACCATCTTTTTCACAATGAGTGCTACTCCAACTCTCTCCTTTATATTTTTGTTCTTTATTTTATCAAATCGTGTATGTCTACTCATCTATCTCAACATCTTTATCTCTGCTACACTCAGCTTACGTTCGTGCTCCCCTTTGGCCGCCCAACACTTCGTACCATAAAACATAGCCGGTCTTATAGCAGTGCGATAGAATTTACCTTTAAATTTTAAAAGAACTTTTTTGTCTCATAAAATCAGATGCACTCCAACATTTTAACCAATCTGCTTGGATCCTATGACTTGTTGTATTATAACAATATTGATTTTTTTTTTTTTTTGTAGTTATAATAATATTGATATTTCATTTTTACAAAATGTAAACAAAGAGCTTAATAATACATCCATCTATCTATCTTATCTATATAAAAATTGATCCACATATTTGTTTACAATTATAGATTGTCATTTCATCTATTACTAATTCGAAATTTGAAAAATTCAAGTACTAACAAAAAAAAAATTTTCTTAAAAAATGTTATTGACAAAAAAAAATTTCTAAATAATTTTAAAATTCTTCAAATGTGCCCAAGACTTCTAGAGTTCATTTTAGATGAGCATAATGCTAAAATGATCATCGAAATTGGACGATCTAAATTAATGATCTAGGCATCGAAAATAGATTCTGATTAAATTAGTTCAAAATATCAGATCAATAATTTACCTTTAGAGGTAGTCAAATTGTCTAATTTCTGTGGCCACTACCACATTATACTCAATGAAAATGGCCTCTGGTAAAGTCACGCGCCCAGTTGTCAAATTTTAAAGTTATTCAGGAATTTTTTTTGTTAATAACATCTTTTAGTAATTCTTTTTTCAATGCCCGAATAAGCAATTAAGTAATTAACTCTTATTATTACATAAGTTTTTTCTTTAAGTTGTAATTTTTGTAGATTTTTAAATTTGTTTATTTCTATTTGCTCTCTTCGTTTAATAGCCTTCATTAACATTATCATTTAATTAATATTAGTAATGATTTTGATCAATAATAATATTATCTTCTAATTAATGAATGTAATATTATTATTATTATTAAGTTATTTTTTAGGAAAAACACTATCCTAATTATTTCTTTGTCATTATTATTGTTGAGTTTGAAAAACTAAAAACATATTATAAATGATGGCTAAATATTATTATTGGATTAAAAGGTAATTATGTATGTGATTAGTTTGTTTAGTGTGTAAAAATTAATTTAATTACACTGGCACAAGGAACAAGAAAACAGGCCCAACAAACTATTGAAGCCCAACATTGGTTCAGTTTAAAATGAAGCACTCATATCATCATTGTTTAATCCAACAAATGAGTGGCTGAACTACAAGAATGAAGGAAAGAAAGAATTGGCCCAAGAACAAGCAAATGGCTCAAACTAAGGATCCAAGCCCATTCACTTAGTTGCTAACTAAGAAATTGAAATTCATTCCCATCTGAACTAAATAGAGCTAAGTCTCAAAGTGGTCCCTAAAATTACACTCGTACCTCATAGTAGTCCCTGAACTTAATAGTTACCCATATTTGTCCCTGAAGTTGCACTCTGGGACTCAGACTCGTCCTTCCGACACATTCCGTCCATCTGGTGCCACCGGAAAGCTGATCTGGACCAGAGGTTGACATGCTGGCGAAGCTAAAGGCTAGCTGATGTAGATGAGTAAACTTTCTTGATTCAATTTGGTCCTTAAATTGAAGTTAAAAACCCTAATCCCCAATTTTGAAGATCACTCTTTGCATTATCCATTGTCTTCTCGTCACTTCGCTCTTCTCAATCTTCAAAGCCAGACGGTAATGGCTAGCGCAAGCAACGCAGCTGGGAGCTCGAACAACCCACAATTTTTGGAAGCATTACGAGGAGAATGAACAAAAACAGAGATTCGCATTTGCCAGAATGGTGTGGGTACGGGTCGAGACCAGTGTTGCGATGGTCAGCGATGGATTCTAATCCAGGGAGACCGTTCGTAGGTTGTCCAAACTACAATGTAAGTGGTTGTTGTTGTTGTTTGTTGTAATTCTGGAAATAACTTGGTTGGTTCACTTTCTTGGGTGCAGACTGTAGGTAAGAGGTGGTGTGAATTATTTCTGTGGGTAGATAAAATTCTGGAAGAAGATGTGATAACATGTGATGATAGAACAAGTCCTTCAATTAACAATGGAGAATAGAAGATGAAGATTGCTTGGAAACTTGGAAGATTAGAGTCTGAAGTTAGGGTTCTAAAAATAGGTAGAATTTTGGTGTTTGTACTTATGCTATGGATTACAGTAGTTGTTCTTCTCTCAAATTTGGATAGGAAATTTGGCCAATTTTATCTGATAAAAAACAAATGACATGTATATGTTGTTCCTGTACTTGTACCTGTCTATTTGTTTGAAAGAAAAGCAAATTAAAGTGTTTGACACTAATGTGCTTGCATATTTTGAAAATTGGAGAAACAATATGAACTACTAATATATTCATCCATAATATAATTCTTGTCAAAGTTTTCATGATTAAGGCCTTACATAATCATAAGATCCTAATTTATGTTTTGCAATAAAATGGAAAGTGTTTGGAATGCATCTTAATTGTATATAAGAGGACAAAATAAGACAAAAAATCTGACAATCAATTCCAAAAAGTTATAATTCATATTCATAATGTAGAAAATATATCCAAAGAAGGTACTATATAGCCAAAACAATAGTCACCAAGTATATATATATATATATATATATATACACCAGAGTTGTTAAAATATAGGCCTCATAAGTTTCCAACACTAAAATCTCCAACACTAGGATCCTAATTAAGAAAGCATACAAAGCAATTTACTTCACTAAAACAAATAAACAAAGACACCATCTGTCCCTAAACATAATAATATAAGTCATTAATTCTTAGTTCCGGGTGGCTTGAATCCAAGATTAGGCACAAATCTTATTATGATTGCAAGTCTTGATACAGTTTTCTGTGTTGCACCTTGCATTGGATTAGGTGGATTAGTGCTTGCTAGTAGAGTACTTGCAGATGGAATGCTTGCAGGTGGGGAGCTGGCTGGTTGGGTGGTGGCAGCTGGTATGTTTGTTGATGGGGTGTTGTTTTTAGGTGTGGACAACTTTTTCTTAGGAGGCAGTTTGGTTGGTCGAACAAAAGGGAGTTGCACCTATGTATGAAACATTTGAACTGACTAAGAAAAGTTAAAAGAGTGTTTACATAATTATATATATATATATATATATATATATATATATATATATATATATATATATATATATATATATATATATATATATATATGGGTAACTAATAATATGAACATGTTGAGAGTCATCAGTTTCTGACAAAACAGGCTGACTAAGATCAAGCTGAATTTTGACTTGAGCCTGTGGCACAAGTGTGGCATCACCACCATTTACAGCAGCAGTTGGAGCAGAATTGTTGACTTCACCTCCATTGGCATCAATATTTGTAGCAGCTATAGCAGTTGATTCTTCGTCAACAGCCCTCTTACCACAATTCCTTTTGGTGTGACCTTTTTCACCACAATAGCAATAATGTCATTTTTTATAATTTGTTTTCAGAGAGGTCTTCTGCTTCTTGCCTTTACTTGGCTCCTTATCAGCATCCTTTCTTCTTTTTTCTTAATTGGCCTTGGCTTTTTCTTGAACTTTGGTGCTTGAGATATGTTATGTGGTGATTTTTTCCACAATGCCTGACCAGGAAGTGGATTTATATGGAAGGAATAGGTGTTGTTGTATGCTTCCATGGTCAACCAGTGATGACAGAATTCATTTGACTTTTTACTAGCCCTTGCCAATGCGGCACATGCATGCACACATGACATCCTTACACAGAAATTCAGAGCCATAAATAAACAAAATTTCAACTGCAAATCATGAATAAAACAACTAAAAATATGCATAAAAGACCATACCACTTAGTTGCCAAAAACCACACGTGCATAATCTCTTGCCTAAGTCCACAACCATATTGGTTCGACCAGCCATGAACTTCAAATTTCTCATAATCTGCATCACCAGACCATGTGGGAACCCAATTTTTTTTATTCTTTTCTTATATTTTCCAACATGGTTCGTTGTATTGGAAGTAGGATCCCAATATTGTTCCTCAACTTTATCTTGTTTCTGGCTATAGATCTCATGACATATATCCTGACCTCCTCCAACAGTGTGATAATAGGCTTGGCTCTAGGTTCTTTGATCCGTGAGTTGAAAACCTCACAGGCATTATTGCAGATATTGTCCATTTTAGGTGCATTACTAAAGAATGCCCTGCTCCATGAGTCCTTTGGCCATTTGCAGAGATAAGTCCATGCATTCTTATTTAGCCTCTCTAATTTTTTCATCCTTTAATGAACCCTTCTTGAGTGGTACACCTTGCATACTCCCAAAGTAAACATCTAACCTGATTATCCTTCCACTGTTTGTTGAAGTTCCTCCATAAATACCAAACACAGAATCTGTGATGGACATTTGGGAACACATCCTAAACTGGATGGACAAGTCCCTGCATAACCAAAAAGTCAGTACTAAAGTTTTTAATCGAGCCTCAAAAAAGTCCCTCATGTTGTATTAATGAACTCAGAATGGTCCCTAAAGTTGTGTAAGTGACATCACATTGGCCCCTCAACAGAGTAAATAGGTACTACCAATATATAGCAATCATCAACTATGCAGCATCCAATTTATACATCAACTACTCAATTGTTCTAAATAGCAATAAATAGATTTACTACTCAGCACACATATATAGCAATAAACAACAATAATTAAGATATCTAACAATAAACAACAATAAAGGGATTTACAACTCAGTAGTTATAGATAGCAATCTTCAATTACTACCATTAATTAAGATATCTAGCAATAAACAACAACAATACCTTTTGCATGTCTGAAATAAAACACTAACCATGTTGTTTGTAATCACCCAAGTCTTGATGCAGTAATTCCAGAAACCATCGCTGATACGTGGAAATTTAATGTATCATTCTACAAAAAATTCTTTTCGGCAAGTATACCGAATTATCGTCAAGTAATAACTCATAATAGAGTGAGGTCGAATCCCACGAGAATTAACGGATTAAGCAAACAATAGTTAATTGATTATCCTAGTTAGACTATTCATATTGGAGTGATGAACAACAAGAAATGTAAATGACGTAAAAGTAAAGGAAAGCAATAAAGTGCAAGAAAAGTAAATGACGTAAAAGTAAAGTACAAGAAAGTAAAGTGTTGGAAATATAGAGTACAGAAAATGTAAATAACCATAAAGTAAATAAAAGAAAGAAAGATAAAATAAACATTGGGATCAAGAGATATTGCATTCTCCAGATTAATTGATTTCATCTTATCTTCAATCATGCAACTCATTGACCTCTTGGCAATCATGATTGATTGAGCCCCAATTCCTTGGTGACTCAATCTCTCAAATCTTGATAATCAGCCAATTCCTTGGTCTAATTATTCATGAAGAGAGATGAAGCTTGTTCCCTGATTATACCATATACTTTCCTAAATCCAAGTAGTGGGCAGATTAAATGTCACAATATCCAACCCAAAATCCAAAATCATTCAAGTGTGAGAAAGAATTTCAAGCATGGTTTTATGATTTCTCTTCCAAGGTTCGCATAAAATCCAAATACATTCAATCTCTTTTCCAAGATAATTGAATGCTAGAATGAAGAACGAAATTCTTTCTAGTAAATCAAAGAGAGATGAATAGAAGAAGAAGAATAAAAACAATCAATCCATCAAATATCAATAGAGCTCTCTTTCCCAATGAAAAAAATTAGTAATTCATAACAAAATATTTACAAAAGTAAGAAAGAAAAGAGAAGATGATGGTGAGCAGAGAGGGTCTGAAGACTGCCCCTCTGTCTAGTCTCAGTCTAGCCTGATTTCTAATTCTATGAAATTAAGGCCTTTATATAGGCTATCCTAAATTACAAATTGAAATGAAATTGAAAACAAATTACAATCAAATGAAAATTAACTATTCTAGATGATTCTTGTGGTCTTGATTGGTTGACAATTGTGGACTTGCTTGCTTGAATTTAGAGTGGACTTTGATTGAAAAACGAATTAAAATGAGGCTTCAGGATGGCGTAGCTCTTTTCAGGAGGGCGTAGTGCTCATGCACCCACACGTACGCGTCACCCACACGTACGCGTCATCACTGCTTTTGGCCCTTGTCATGCGTACGCGTCACCCACGCATACGCGTCGCCAACTAAATTTTCCTCCTTCTATCGCAGGCGCTCTTGGTAACAAACGGAGCGCCAAAGGCGCTCTCCTCTAATTCTTCTCTGCTTCAACCTTTAGACTCTTTTCTTCTTTCATGCTTCTTTTGTGCTTTTTACTTCTTTTTCCACTATTTTCTACAAAATAGATAAAAAGCAAAGGGATGAAAGTAATTTATGATTTAAGCACAAAAACACTTAATAATTAAGCATGATTAATGAAAATTAAAGGTGAAAAAGCATAGAAAAACATAACATGATGCGCAATCATCAATCACCAATTCTCCGTGTTTTCAATGGACACAATTGCATAAGCAATCACATAAATGTGATTGTTTGCATCTTGACCAATAGCAGAGAGGATTTGACCACCATGTTGTATTTTTAGAAATGCTCTATCCAAGCCTATAAGTGGTCTGCAATCAGCCTTTAGTACACTCTTTGTCTGATGCAAATGACAAAACTGATCCTTCAGAGCAATCGTGTTCCAACAAAATCGCTGTAGTTACAGGAATAGCACCACCGCCATTGATGAGTATAAGGGAGAAGGAAAGACTATGTTTGTATTGTGTTTTGAGAGGAGAGACAATACGTTATGTTAACGTTTGAGGGAGGATTCTTCAAAAGCAATTTTAGAGTGAAATGACGTCATTTTAAGGCATTTACGTGCCACCACCAATACTACGTCGTTTTAGCTTCGCCAGCGTGTTAGCCTCTAGTCTAGATCAGCTTTTTGGTAGCGCCAGATGGATGAAATGTGCCGGAAGGACGAGTCTGAGTCTCAGAGTACAACTTTAGGGACAAATATTGGTAACTATTAAGTTTAGGAACTACTGTGAGGCACGAGGTATAACTTCAGGGACCACTTTGAGGCTTAGCTCAAACTAAACACCACCACTGAAACCAAACTCTCTCTTCTCTCTCTTTTATCACCCACGTGAAGCTATGAAGCAAAGCAAGAAAAAGGAAGCTCTGAGTTAGGGCAAAATCAAGAAACCAAAAAGGGGTTACAAATTCAATCAAAGAAGACGAAAGTCAAAGAGGCTAGGGCTAAAAGCAAACATCACTTCCGAAGCATCATCAGAGACGTATTTTCACATTTATGTTTCATTAAATCTTGGTGAATAAATCTTTTCCTTGCAAACACAGAAGTGAAAAGTTGAAGATGTTGAAGATGGTGACACTCTGCTGTGAATCAACATTCAAGAATCAAATTTGGAGTCAAAGCAAGAATGAAGGGTTCAGATTCAATAAGCAATTTGAAAAATGTTGAAAGAGAAGATAGAAGGTATGGATGCATGTATAATTCAGTCACTACTTCTACTCTATCTCTCCTCTTTGACGCTGCTGCTACTACTGATTTTCGGGAGAAGAAGTCCAACGCACTAAGCTTTGGAAGCTTTACTCCTCTATTAAAGGAGTAAATGGCTAAGGGTTGGAGCAAGGAGTGAAAGCACTAAGTTTGGGTTCCTATAGCTTACAGAGCTATTACCATTCTTCTCCTTCATGGTTCTCATTAAATATCTTATTTTTTCAGTCTCATCTTTCTTTGTTTCTAATGGTAAAAGGCATAACAGTAAGGTATGTAAGAAAAAGCCATTGAGTGAAAAAGGTAAGAGAGTTAGACTTGGATAAAAAGCCTATATTTATTTCAGAAATTCTTTGTAAATTTTTCTATTTTGTTGTCATGATCTTGAGAGGAGCCTCTTGCAAGTTAGGTGAGCACTTTGTTGTTGAAAGCTAAGGTGAGTTCCTAGTCAAATCTGGTTTAGGTTAGAAACTGGATTTGTCCCAAATAAGATTAGATAGACTTTTAAGAAAAATTGGTGAATGTAATCTTGTTCAAAGATAGTGAAATTCCGTCATAGTTGTGATGAAGACTGGATGTAGGCTACATTGTACTGAGTAGCTAAACCAGGATATATAGCCGTGTCACTTCTTCTTCTCTACTCTGTTTTTGGTTTTTCTATTCAAGAGACAAAACAAAATAATCTCCTAATTATTTTATCCAGCTAGACTTTACAACTATATGTATTACTCGTATTTCAGGTTTGGATCCTCTTTTGACAAGAGACAAAATAAAATAACCTTCTATTTTTCACCTGAGGCAACATTATAGAATGCAAAAGTTCAATCCAGTTCAAAGATTACTCAAACAAAGTAAAAGGAGGCTCTTAGCCACTGATATTCATCAATTGGTATCAGAGCTTGGTCTAAAAAAAATCAAGCTTCATAACTTGGAAGAAATATCTAGATGGCAAACAACATGGGATCCAACATAGTGGCTTATATACTGACAGAAGGGCAATCCAACAACAGACCTCCATTCTTCAATGAAAAAAATTATAACTACTGGAAAGAAAGAATGAAGATCTTTGTTCAGTCTATGTATTACAACTTTTGGAAGATAATCATGAATGGTCCTCAATTTTCAACCAAAATAAGCGCTGAAGGTGTTGTTACTCCTAAAGCTAAAGCAGAGTGTAATGACGATGATAAGAAAAAGGTGAAACTCAATGCCATGGCTGTCATCATGCTAAACTACGCCATCATCTTCGAAGAATACCGACAGATTTTTTTATATGCAAAATAATAAAGAAAATCTGAGATAAGCTCCAAATTACACATGAGGGCACCACACAAGTAAAAGAAACAAGGATTGACATGATGAGAAAATAGTATGAAATGTTTACTATGAAGGAAAGAAAATCAATTGATGAAATATTTGAAAGGTTCTCTATCATCATAAATAGCTTAGATGCTATGGGGATTACTCATTCTGAACAAGTGCTGGTGAGAAAGGTCTTGAGAAGCCAACAAAAGAGTGGGAAACTAAGGCTACTGTTATCTCTGAAAGTACTAACCTAAGCCAAATGACCTATGATGAGCTGAGAGAAAAGTTACTAGCTTATGAAATCACCCACATAAAAAATGGTACAAAAAAGAAAGAAGTGGCTCTCAAATCTTGTACTGAATTATTGGATGATGAATCCAGTGACTGTTTATCAAATGACGAGATTGTGTTTTTTGCTAGGAAACTTAGAAGGCTGATGAGACAAAAAGGAAGAAGTAGAGGAGGCAACTCAAAGGAACCAAAGAAGGACATTAGCAAGGCCATTTGCCACAAATGTAAAGAAGCTGGACATTACAAATATGATTGTCCCAAGCTCAAGAGAGAAGACAAGTCTTGGAGGGACAAGAAGAAAAGACTTATGACTTCTTAGAAAGATTTGGAAAATGACACTGAAGAGGATGAATAGTCAGACAACAACTCTCAAGCATGCTTAATGGCGACCACTATCAAAATAATGAGGTAATCTTTCTTGAACCCACTAATGAAGAACTCCATCTAATGATTGATGATCTTACTAAAAAGATTAGAAATTTTTTGAATCAATGCCATAAACTTGAATCTGAAAATGACATTTTAAAGGCTGAAAATGCTTACTGCAAAGAAAAAATTAAAAGAAGCCGAAAGTACTGCTGATCTTGTTGAAGAGAACAAAAGACTTAGATCTAAAATTAAAAGTCTTGATGAAAAGCATTATGTTGTTGCCTACTTAAATTGCATTGAAGAAAATGAAAGGTTGCATAAAGTGATTAAAGGTCTAAATCAAGACATAGCTAAATTTGTCCAAAGTTTTGAAAACTTAGACAAATTATTAGCTAGTTAAAGACCTCTTTTTGAAAAAGCTGGGTTGGAGTATCATGAAAAATTTGAATATGTTTTTGAAAAATCATACTTTGAAAAATGAAGCCTCAACTTCCAAAAACAAAAGCTTTTAAAACCCAAATCACTTTGAAAAATCAGCAAGCAAAAATTTCTGTCATACATGCAATTAGTTTGGTCATTTGCCTATTCAATGCTTCATCTTTGAAAGAAATATTCGTAATAAAGTTTACAAAGTGATTGGCAAATACAATGCTCTTGGACAACCAAGAAAGTTTAACATTAAAGATCCAAAATAATTTGGATACCTAAAGTCACTTAAAAGTATTGTGCAGTTTTGCCTAGCATCCAAGAAGAAGAATGACATGTGGTACTTGGATAGTGGGTGCTTTAGACATATGACCGGAAAATCCACATTCTTTATCAAGCTTGACAAGTACGATGGAGGCTTTGTGACTTCCAGTGATGATGGAAAGGAAAAGATAGTGGTCATAGGTAAGGTTGGTAAGATTTTCTCTACCTTCATTAATGATGTATTCTTGGTTGATGGACTAAAACATAATCTTCTAAGTATTAGCCAATTATGTGATTTAGGTTATTTGGTTATTTTCAAAAAGTTGAAATACTTAGTTGTTTGTAAAAATTCTGATGAAACTTTGTTTGTAACTAAAAGATGCAATAATGTGTATAGACTCACCTTGGAGGAACTAAAAACAAATAAAATGTAGCTTGTTTTACTTTCATTGAATCTAAAAAATGGTTATGGCATGAGAAATTGGGACATGCTAGCATGTTTCAAATTTTTAAGCTTGTAAAAAAGAATTTAGTTAGAAGTCTTCTAAAAATAAAATTTGACAAGGATATCACTTGTGATGCTTATCAATTGGGTAAGCAAACTAAAAGTTCTTTGAAACCCAAGGATGACATCTCTACCAAAAGACCTTTGGAAATGCTATATATTGATCTTTTTAGTCCCACTAAGACTCAAAGCCTATGTGGTAAATACTATGGCTTGGTAGTAGTTGATAATTATACAAGATTTGGATGAATTATTTTCTTAGCTCATAAGAATGATGCCTTTTTAGCTTTTTCAACTCTGCAAAAAGATTCAAAATGAAAAAAAAAATTAAAAATTGTTTCCATAAGAAATGACCATAGAAAAGAATTTGAAAACCAAGATTTTGAATCATTTTGTGATGAATTTAAAATTTTAAAAAAATTTTCATGTCCTAGAACACTTCAATAAAATATGGTTGTTGAAAAGAGAAATAGAAGCCTTAAAAAAATGGCTAGGAAAATACTTTGTAAAAATGAAGTTCCAAAATTCCTTTAGGATGAAGCAGTAAACACTGCTTGTCATATTTTAAACTGAACCATCATTCGAAAAATTGTATAGAAAACACCATATGAGCTTTGGAAAGGAATACCACTCAACCTTAAGTATTTTCATGTTTTTGGAAGCAAATGCTTTCTTTTAAATACTAAAGATAATCTTGAAAAGTTTGATCCAAAATCTTATGAAGTTGTTTTTGTTGGTTATTCAACCATTAGTAAAGCTTTTAGAATTTACCTTAAGGAACATAGAATCGTTGAAGAATCCATACATGTTACCTTTTGTGATTCTAGCACAATTTCAAGTGTTATTGAGGAGAATGATGTAGGAATTGAAACTGAATTAAGCTCAGATAGAATCCAAGGTGAAGACACATTAGAATCCATATTGGAAAATGTTGTTCTTGATTTTGCAGACCAAAATGCAGGAGACAATTCTATTTTGTTTCCTATTGAAGCAAAGAATTTTGAAAATCTCAACAATGCATAACCAAATCATACCCAACCTGAGATCACTTCACCAAAACCCAGAGAATGGAAATTCTTAAAGAACTATCCACATGAGTTTATTATTGGAGATCCATCTCAAGGAGTTACCACAAGATCCTTAAGTAAAAGAAGGACCGAACTCAATGATCTTGCTCTTATATCTCAAGTAGAACCTCAAAATGTAAAGAAAGCCCTTGATGATCCTTCATGGATCAAGGCAATGGAGGAAGAATTGGTCGAATTTGAAAAGAATGAGGTTTAGTCTTTGGTGCCTAATTCGAATGGTAAGAAGGTAACGGATACTAAATGGATCTTTCAAAATAAATTAGGTGAGGATGATAGTGTTGTTAGAAACAAAGCTAGACTAGTAGTTCAAGAGTATAACCAAGAGGAGGGCATTGGCTTTGATGAGTCATTTTCTCCTGTTGCAAAGATAAAAGCAATAAGATTATTCCTTGCATATGCATCCCAGAAAGGGTTTGAGCTTTTCCAAATGGATGTTAAATGTGCCTTTTTGATGGATTTATTGATAGAGAAGTATACGTATCTTGACCCCCCGATTTTGAAAATAAAGATTTTTCAACCATGTTTTAAACTCTCTAAAGCACTTTATGGCTTGAGACAAGCTCCAAGAGCTTGGTACGAAAGACTTAGCTCTTTCTTGTTGAAAAATGATTTTCAAAGGGGTATTGCGGATACAAATCTTTTCATTAAATAATCTAATGATCATTTCATATTTGTTCAAGTTTATGTGGATGACATTGTGTTTAAATTGGCTAATGAAGCATTGTGTGCTGAATTTGAAAAATTAATGACTAGTGAGTTTGATATGAGTATGATGGAAAAACTCACATTCTTCCTAGGACTCCAAATCAAACAAACTACTAGTGAAATTTTTGTGCACCAAGATAAATATGCCAAGAAGTTAGTAAATAAATTTGGTTTAGAAAACTCCAAACCAATGAGTACACCTATGCATCCAAATTCCACACTTGAAAAGGATGAAATAGGGAAAGCTGTGGATGAAACAAGATATAGAGAAATGATAGGATCTCTCATGTATCTAACTTCCTTTAGACCGGACATTGTTCAAAGTGTTGGAGTGTGTTCTCGATTCCAATCTCATCCAAAAGAATCACAATTTTCTGCTGTAAAAAGGATCATTAGATACATTAATGGCACTGCTGATTTTGGACTTTGGTATCCCAAATCTGATGAATTTTGTGTAGTTAATTATTGTGATGCAGATTTTGTTGGAGACCGAGTTGATAGGAGAAGTACTTCAGAAATTTGTTGCTTTCTTGAGCAGTCCTTAAATGTGTGGTCTAGCAAGAAGCAAGCTACTGTTGCATTATCCACTGCCGAGGCTGAATACATAGCCGCTTCTTCTTATTGTTCACAACTTTTATGGCTTAAAACACAATTTACATATTACAAATTGCAAGTCAATATTATCCCTTTATTTTGTGATAACATGAGTGTAATAAACATCTCAAAAAATCTAGTTTTGCACTCAAGAACAAGCAAATGGAAGTGAGATTTCACTCCATTAGAGGACATGTGCAAAAGGGTATAATTGACATAAAATTTGTGAAATCTGAGGATCAATTGGCAAAATTTTTACAAAATCTCTGTGTGAAGATAGATTTTGTAAATTCAGAACTGTATTAGGGATTGTTGATATTGATTTTTGAACTAAATGTGATAAAATTGTTTTCTGGTTGTTTTTGTCTCTCAGGTCAATAGGAGATAAAACTGAACGAATGATGACTCCCTTTAGATTCCCTGAATTTCAGACCAAGTATTGGTTAAATAAATTAATCTGGGACAAGACTAAGTCTTTGGTGGTTCATTGTATTTTCTTAAAACCACCATTGGGTTCAAGAGGAATAAATTATATTTTATGAAATGGGCCTTATTGTTTGTTTTCATAATTCATATCAAAAGGGTATTTGCTTTTAGGGTTTTCATTCAAGTCAAATCAGTTTCAATTTTTTCAAACCTTTTTCTAACTTGTCCTTTCAACTACCTACTTTATTTTAAAATTCAAAATTCTTTGAAACACCTTTTCATATTATTTAAATAACATTTTGTGTTTTCAAAAAGAGAGAATTCAAAAGCATTTAAAGCAGTTACTCTCTAAAACCCTTATCTTCTCCAACCTCCTCTACTCCTACAACCGCATTCACCAAGTCACATAAAATGAGAAAGAAAATTTCCACCTGTAGAGGCTCTGGAACATATAGGGCTCCACAAAATCCTCCTTCCAAGGGTCAGGCACACACTCACATTCACATACACTCTCATTCTTCCTCACATTCCTCTCCTATACCCAAACATATGGCAAGGACCAAAACTACTTCTCGAAGATCCTCTTCGGCACCACATGAAGCAGGAACTTCTAGGGAAAATGCTGTGAAAGGAAAAATACCCATGATAGATGAAGAACCACCAACTTTTTCTCCTCCTCGTTCATCCTCTCGTCCTCAAGGATGTTCAACACCTTCTAGTCGCCCCTCCAAAGGTAACAGAAGACCTTTCTTTAACTTATTGAAAGAACCTGCTAATCCTAATCCAGTAGGTTTCAAATCTCAATTTAGTAACCGCCCTCACTCTCATTATGATCCTCTTCGCTTTTCTTCAAGTATGAATTTGAGTTTCATAAAGAAATTATTTTCAAATTCATCTTATGTGGCTGACCTAAAAGCTTTGGCCATAAAAGGAATTGATTTTGTTGAAAACTTTATTTACTTGGATTGAGAAAAACTCTTTAAGATTCGAAAGGCTGTTTACCCTGACTTAGTTAGAGAGTTTTATGCAAATATGTACTACAGTAAGGAATCTGTTTACTCATATGTAAAAGGCCACTAAATTTATTTAAATAACGAATCCATTAGTGAAATCCTTGATTATTATGATGATGGCGTTAATGCCTACATTTCCAAAAAATGGAATAATAATATGGGCATTTCACACAAGGATGTATTGGCTAACATATGTGAAAACTTATCACTCATGGATGGCGTTACCCCCAATCATAGAGTCTTAGGTCCAGTCAAATCCCCACTTCACTGTCTTATCCCTCACATATTCATGCCCCAAAGTAGTTCATTTCAAAAAGTTACCCTCTGTGATACCTTGGTCCTCTATGCTATACTTAACAAAACTGAAATCTCATTTGCTTACTTGATGATGCGCCATATGCATGACTATATCAAAAGCGATAAAAATATTTTTCTTTCATATGGCATATTTTTAACTTGCATCTTTGAGTATTTTGGTGTTGATCTGAGCAATAAGACCCAAGAAAATACAATTTTATATCTTAAGGGCGGTGGTGCAGTAAATCAATCAAAATAAAAGGACACAAATGCAGCAAAGGACATGGTTTTGAAAGAAAAAGAGGATGAAAGCATTTTTTCTCCATCTGGTGCAGGAACATCATCCTCTCACAAGTACTTAACGAATGGCATTGTCAAGGACGTCTTACAAGAATTTGTGAATCTCACTAAATAGATGATCAACTCGAGCCAACAAGCTAAGAAACTAGAAATTCAAAATGAGAACTCCTTTTGAAAGTCTCAAAGTCAAGTTAAAGTGCTAATCAAATACATAGATTCCTTGGAAGATGATCAAGCAATGTCCGAGCAAGAAGAAGATCTCATTGGAATCGAGGATGAGGGATTTGATGTCTAGCTCCTATTTGATGCTGCAGCTGTTTAAAAATTTGTTGTTATGAATTCTGATATTTAGATTTATTGTTTGAATACTGTTCACTGTTGGATGATTGTAATAGTCGTAGGTACTTAACATTGACACTAACACAATTACCCGTTTTGCACTTATGGTTTGTATATTAAACTATTTTTTTGTGCAAGTTTACCCTCCTTGATAACAAAAGGGGGAGTAAGTGCTGTGAACATGAATTGAGATTGTTATGATGCTTTGAGGCAGGCTGTAGTAACTGTTTTGAAATCATTATTTGCAGCTCTGATTGTGAATATTGATTATACTTGCTTATTGATCATAGCTCTATTTGGTATCTAATATTTTGATTAAGTATCTCTAATTAATGTTTGTTTTAAGGTTGTTTGATGATGCTTTTTTGAACAGATAAATAGCCCTGTAAATATTAGCTAATGATCAAACAAGTTCTCTCATATATAAAAGTGTTTGTAAATTTTTGGATGTTTGGCATTATTTCTATGTAAAGTTTGTTGATTTCAGGTTGAGAAATACAAGCATTCAGGAGAAGCCTAGTGATTAAATGAAAGGAGGAGTTTCACATCAAAGTAAATATCAAAGGGAAGTTCCTAAAACTCTTATTTCTTTTTTAGTTTATTTCATAATGTTTGTCATTAAGGGAGATATTGTTGAGTTAGAAGAACTAACAACATATTATAGATGATGACTAAATATTATTATTGGATTAAAAGTCAATTATGTGTGTGATTAGTTTGTTTAGTGTGTAGGAAATTAATTTAATCACACTGGCCAAAGAAACAAGAAAACAGGCCCAACAAACTAATGAAGTCCAACATTAGTTCAGTTTAAAACAAAACACTCATATCATCATTGTTTAATCCAAAGAATGAGTGCCTGAACTACAAGAATG
Organism: Arachis ipaensis; assembly: GCF_059453495.1. Taxonomy (NCBI): domain Eukaryota; kingdom Viridiplantae; phylum Streptophyta; class Magnoliopsida; order Fabales; family Fabaceae; genus Arachis; species Arachis ipaensis. The sequence goes on along the minus strand of NC_142442.1, from coordinate 127,691,928 downwards.
AAGGAAAGAAAGAATTGGCCCAAGAACAAGCAAATGGACCAAACTAAGGATCCAAGCGGATTCACTTAGTTGCTAACTAAGAAATTGAAATTCATTCCCATCTGAACTAAACACTAAAGCAAAGCAAGAAAAAGAAAGCTCTGAGCTAGGAAAGAAATCAAGAAACCAAAAGGGGGTTACAAATTCAATCAAAGAAGAAAGAAGTCAAAGAGGCTAGGGCTAAAAGCAAACATCACTTCTGAAGCATCATCAGAGACATATTTTCACATTTATACTTCATTGAAACTTGGTGAAGAAATCTTCTCCTTGCAAACACAGAAGTGGAAAGTTGAAGATGTTGAAGATGGTGACACTTTGCTGTGAATCAATGTTCAAGAATCAAACTTGGAGTCAAAGCAAGAATGAAGGGTTCAGATTCAAGAAGCAATTTTGAAAAAGGATGAAAGAGAAGATAGAATGTATGGATGAATGTATGATTCAATCATTGCTTCTGCTCTATCTCTCCTCTGTGACATTGCCGCTGCTACTGATTTTTGGGAGAAGAAGTCCAATGTGCTAAAGAAAAGTTTCAATCATTGGAAGCTTTACTCCTCCATTAAAGGGGTAAACGGCCAAGGGTTGGAGTAAGGAGTGAGAGCACTAAGTTTGGGTTCCTATAGCTTACACAGCTATTACCATTCTTCTCGTTCATGGTTCTCGTTGAATATCTTGTTTTCTTAGTCTAGTCTTTCTTTGTTTTCAATGGTAAATGGCATAATAGTGAGGTATGTAAGAAAAAGCCATTGAGTAAAAAAAGGCAAGAGAGTTAGACTTTGAGAAAAGATCAATGTTTATTTCAGAAATCTTTTGTAAATTTTTCTGTTTGTTGTCATGATCCTGAGGAGATTCTCTTGCACGTTGGGTGAGCACTTTGTTGTTCAAAGCTAGGGTGAGTTTCTAGTTAAATCTGGTTTGGGTTAGAAATTGGATTTGTCCTAGATAGGATTGGATAGAATCCTAGAAAAAATTGGTGAATGTAATCTTGTTCAAAGATAGTGAAATTCCATCATAGTTGTGATGGAGACTGGATGTAGGCTACATTGCACTAAGTAGCTGAACCGGGATATATGGCCGTATCACTTCTTCTTCTCTACTCTGTTTCTGGTTTTCCTATTCAGGAGACAAAATAAAATAATCTCCTTCTTATTCTATCCAGCTAGACTTCACAGCTATATGCGTTGCTCGTATTTCAGTTTTGGCTCCTCTTTCGACAAGAGACAAAATAAAATAACCTCTTATTTTTCACCTGAGGCAACACTACATAATCCAGAAGTTCTATCCAATTTCAAGATTATTCAAACAAAGTAAAAGGAGACCAAGATTCATCCCTCCTTCTCTTACCCACTAATATTCATCAACTATATTTATTAAAATATTATTCTTTTTTTTATATATTTTTTGTTATACATAAAATAACCTATATATTAGACTTTTATAAATTTTCAAAATTTAAACATGAAATTATAAATTATAAAATCAATTGATATACAATAATATTAAACAGAATCATTACAAACATACTTGAATTATTTTAATACTTTATAATTTTATATATATATATATATATATATATATATATATATGATTGTAGAATATTATTCAACGACAAGAAATGTTTTTAGTGATGTACACTTTTTATAAGTCAAACTTTTTTTTAACTTAAATATTACTTTTGTATTTATTTGTTAATCTTTTTCTTCAAATCTAACTTATTTATCAAAATCAAATAGGATAAAAAATTATCCTTTTTTATATTTTATCAAAAAATTCTCCTTGAGTAAATATTTTAATATATATAATAAACTGTCAAAATTAATTATATTATATTATTATTATTATTATTATAATTATTATTGAATTATACTATAGAATTTATTATAATATAATATATAAAATCCAAAATTTCATTATTATTTTAATTATCTAAAAGATTGTGTACAAAAATTTTATACCATTAGCATGTATTAAGCGGGGTATAAATCTAGTTACTGTAATTTATTGGGTATAATGATAAAACTAAGATTTTATAGAAATATATAAACGCTGTTACTTTGCTTAAGCCTTAAAATGACACGTTTAAGTCTAAATAATTGTTACATTTCAAATAATTTTTATCAAAGTAATTTTTTTATAGGTCTCAGCATCTCTTCTAGAACATAATTATTATTGCACAATATTATAGAATTTACCAAAGCATAAATAAACAATAGTTGTTGACAAATTAAATCAGATAAGAATAACAAAAAGGATAATACGCATCATATTTAATTTTCCAGCCATATAAGAGGTTTGAACAATTTGATATATATATATTTTTTTTGAACAAGAGAGTTCAACATAATAAATGGAGTAATAACAACAACTTAATATTCATTTGAATTATTTGATCTTAGATTCGTTTCATCAATTGAATATAACCAAACAGCTTGATTCAAACGAGAATCCAATTGAAATAAAGCAAAACGAACATGAGTTGAGATGTGAATACAACAATAAGGAAATTAAAACAAGAAGAATGCAATCATTGCGAGACGAAAATGGCAACTATGAAAGAGATAGCGATGGCAATGATCGGAAGAGATGAGAATGACAAAATTTTGGTGAATCAGTGATCTGAGAGAGACATGAACCATAATGTTAGTTTAATAGTTTTAACAAATATATTTTCTACTTCAGTAGTTAAAAGGAGGCATTATATACTTCAAAGCATGGGTTCAAGTTCCATGTTATGCATTTAAAATTTATTTTCTTTTGTTCTTTCAATTTTTTTAAATAATTTTTCTATCTATTATTATATAAAAATACTTTGGTTTATTTAAAATTTATTTTCTTTTGTTCTTTTATTTTTTTTTATAATTTTTTTATCTATTATTATATAAAAATACTTTGGTTTTTGTTCGGTAGGTCGGGTACCGGACAGTTCGGGTTGGTACTTCGATTGATGAGAGGGGGAATCACCTGGTTCTGGGTTGCTGGGTTGAAGGGAGCGCAGCCGACGTCCCGAGCTCTTCGTATGGAGATGGGGAGGGAGGGGGGGAGGGGGTCACCTGCAAGGACACTTCGACGCTCTAGTCAGTCAAGTGTACAGGTGAAAAAGGGTTGAATGATATGTGACGTATCTTGGGGGAAGGGTAGGACCTTCCCCATATATACCATGTTAAAGGTGGGTAGGCAATGACAGGCCCACTTTCTTCGATACTTCCTTCGCACAGCTGTAGCAAAGCTGTCAGGGACGCGTGTCCGGGTCGGCAACTGGGCGCTTCGATCCTGACCGTCCGGGTCGGGTGGTGCTCGGGTCGGGACGGCCCGCTAGTGGTTTGAGTCAGGCCGTAACAGTGCCCCAACGCGCCAGCGATGATCGTGAAGGTGGTTGGTGGCGCGTTATCTCTTATTCCGTGTGTTGTCACCAGGTCGGCCGCCCGTGGGGGGACGTGCCTCTTGCGCGCGTGTCTGTTTGTTTCTGAGGCGGCCGTTTGTCGCCTCATTCCTCGCGGAGCATTAAATGCTCATAATGGGTTGGAAAACCCTGTGTGCAATGACCATTTTGCCCCCAGGCCCTTCGCGCTTCTTGAGTGGCAGTTTTAAACAGTTCTGCATTTCGTTCCCTTCTCATATTCTTACTCCAACCATTTCCACCATCTTCTCCTTCTGGATTCTCAGAGTGTCATTTCTGCATTCTTGCGCATTCGCTCTTCCTCCTCTTCCTTCGAATCTTCATAATCAGTTCAGGTAAGCATTCTTTTTGTCCTTTGCTTCATGTTTATTGTTTGGTCTTCTGTGTGCCTGCTGTTTGCTTGGTTTTGCATTCTGTTTGCTTGGTTTTGTATGATAGATGGCTTTTTAGTGTCAAGTAGGTGCGTTAGGGGGGTTACCATTCCAGGGTAGGCTTTGTTTGGATTTAGCTTTTAGCCATGCTTGATCTTAGCTATTGAATAGGACAAATATAGTTTCTGGGTTTTTTCCAGACTCCTGACCTCATAGACTAACGGAGTGGTACCCCACTGTAGGTATGCCTCGCATCGTTTCTCGGGCCTCTCCCTCCGCCGCAAATTACGACCTCTACGCCTGGGTGACTTCCGACGTGAAGGACTCGCCAAATCAGATGGAAGAGGGGGAGCTAACGGAGTTTTGCCAAGGCGAGTACTTGTGTGAAGGGACAGACGAGGAAGCTAATTATGACGTCTTTGTTCCTGCCCCCAATGAACGGCTATATGAGCTTAACTTCCATTCCCCTCGAGTCCCCGATTGGATCTGGTTTTATAAATACATGTTCACCCAGGTGGGGGTTCGTATCCCGTTTTCTCCTTTTCAAATGGCGCTTCTTAACGAGATCTCTGTGGCGCCGTCACAACTGCATCCGAACAGTTGGGCTTCTATCCGCTGTTTTGAGATGGTGTGCGAATATCTGGAGTTGCCGGTATCTGTTGATGTCTTCCTTTTTTTCTTCAACCCCACGAATCCTTCAAAGGAGGGAAAAGCGAGAAAAGGATTCATGTCCTTCCGATCTGCCCAGGGTCGGAGGATCTTCGAGTTGTTCGAGGACTCTTATCATGGGTTTAAAGATAAATATTTTAAGGTGCATCCGGTCAAAGGTCGTCACCCCTTTTGGTTGTCGTTAGAAGGGGAGAGCCTCATTTCGACGTACTGGAGTTTTGGGGCGGGATCCAACACATTCATTAAGGTGTCGTATAAGGGGATGTCTGCTGTGGACAAGAGGGTCGCCGACGTGTTGTTGGCAGTTTTTGGGAAGAATCATGTGAATCCCCACCTCTTGATGGGTGACCGGGAGGTCGCTAGGAATTATGTTTGTGAGTTGTTTTGCCTTGTGTTTTTGCGTTTTTTATTCATTTGCTTGGCTGTGCCGGTTTCACGATTAACTTTTTTACTTGTTTGTTGCAGTGGAGATGTCTGCTTCCGTGACAGGGCTTGAGGACTTGTTCAAGACTTTCTTGGCAGACAACAATGAGGAGAAAACGGAGAAGGTTGACGGGAAACCGGAGGGCCCTTCTGAGGATAAAGATCAGGCGACGCCGTCTCCCCGTGACGCCGAGATGACGGATAAGAATTCTGACGGGGCGCACATCTCTCCAATCCGTGAGGAGACGGTCGTCCCCGAGCACTCGACCTCCGCTCAGCAAGAGGATGACGATTTGAAGCTTATCCCCACCCCCAAAAGGCAGAGGGCATCCTCCAGCCCGGAAGGAGCTCTCACCGTGATGGAGAGAAACTTCGATGCTGGGGCTTTTATAGACTCCCAACTGATCCCTGGCACAGAAGATCACTTTCTCGGTACCAAGCGTGTGGGACAGGCGAGGTAGATGTACCGAACGCTTCTCCGCGGAGCTGTCATAGCTCGGAAGGCTGAGTTCGAGTTGTCGGGGATGCAGTCACTGCGCAGGAAGCTCGAAACTGCTGCCAAGGCCAACAATGAATTCAAAGCCCCAGTTGAAACACTTCAGGGGCAGTTGTCTGAGGCGGGGAAAAAGCTTAAGGTTGCTGAGGAGAAAACTGCATCCGCCGAGGAGAAGCTGAAGGACTCCGATGACACCGTGTCCCGTTTAACCGAGCGAAAGATGACTCTGGAAAGCCAACTTAATGCCACGCAAGGCCAGGTGGTGGCTTTGGAGAAAGAGCGTGACGTGGCCGTCTCGTCGGCTAAAGCCGCTCAAGCTGAGGTTGAGGAGCTTAAGAAGAAGCATAAGGTGACCAGAGAGCAGGGAAAGAACGTGATCTTCATGACTGAGGAGGCCCTTAAGGCACAGGTGAAGATCGTGGTTCCCGATTTCGACACGTCGGCAATTGGAGTTTTTAAGACGATCAAGGATGGCAAGATTGTTGACATGCCCAAAAAATGAGCTCTTGTACCTTATGTTTTTGTATGGATTTGCGATTTTGTTGTAGAACTTTTGAAGCTTTCTTCGTTATATATTAAGAGTCGCTTGGTCGGCTTGTGATTATTGTCTTTTGCCTCTGATAGTATTTTCATTTTGTTTTGTTAACGTTTTGTCGGTATGAGCTTTCCGCCCGTGTTTATTTACCGTTGTGTTGGCAATTTGGCGAAGCCAGGTCGTGGCCTCTTGTTATCGTTGCAGCCGTTTGTTATGGCTTCAATTTAGATGGCTCCCGGGGTGATCAGTCCCGGGGTGCCGTATCGAGGTTCCGTTTAATGCGTCGTGGAACTTGTTGTCGTGTGATGTGTAGGTAGAGAAAGAAAAGACAATAGAAGTAAAATTGGTAGAAATGACAAGTAAACATTAACCGGTAATTAAACGAGTTTGTTACCATGGCAAATAGAAAGGTAAGTGATTAAGTTCGCTAGATCGCCTGGTCGGCATGCTTGAGCTAGGGGTAAAACCTTCCCAGGTTACCCGCATTCCAGGTTCTCGGGACCTCCCTTCCATCAAGTTTCTCCAATTTGTAGGTGCCCTTGCCAATCGCTTCTTTGACCCTGTAGAGGCCTTCCCAGTTCGCCGCTAGTTTGCCTTCTCCCTGGGTCGGTAGGCCGATATTATTGCGCTGTAAGACGAGGTCGTTTTGCTCAAACTCCCTCTTGAGCACTTTGGTGTTGTAGCGCAGTGCCATTCTTTGCTTTAGTGCTACTTCTGACAGGTGGGCCTTCTCCCTGGTCTCATCTACTAGGTCCTTCTCTACAGCTTCTTCCACCCCCTTGAGAAGTAACCGTGGGCTCGACTCGCCGATTTCTACGAGTATCATTGCGTCTACCCCGTATGTCAGGCGGAAAGGGGTTTCTTCCGTGGCGGACTGCTCGGTTGTACGGTAGGACCAGAGGACTGAGGCGAGCTCATCAGCCCATGCTCCTTTCTTGTTGTCTAGCCGCTTCTTGAGGCCTAGCAAGATCACCTTATTTGCGGACTCAACTTGTCCATTTGTCTGGGGGTGTTCTACTGAGGAAAATTTTTGTTTGATGCCCAGGCTGGCAAGGAATTCTACAAACTTCTTACCGGTGAATTGCGTCCTGTTGTCTGAGATGACGAGTTCCGGGATGCCGAACCGAGTTATCACCTGCCTCCACATGAACTTTCTACAATTGGACGAGGAGATAGTGGCCAGTGGCTCAGCTTCTATCCATTTGGTGTAATAGTCGACGACGACTATGAGATACTTGACTTGCCCTGGGCCAACCGGAAAAGGTCCCAAGAGGTCGACTCCCTGCTGTGCGAAGGGCCGGGAGGATGTCATCAAGCTCAGTTCGGTGGCCGGTGCTCTGTGAAAGTTAGCGTTCTCTTGGCACTTAACGCATTTTTTTACGAACTCCTTGGAGTCCTCCATCATTGATGGCCAGTAATATCCAGCTCGGATGAGCTTCCTTGCTAGGGCTTTGCCCCCGATGTGGTGACCACAGCACCCTTCGTGGACTTCTCTGAGTACGTAGTCCGTCTGGTCGGGGTGTAGGCACTTTAGCAAGGGTTGACTAAGTCCCTTTTTAAACAGTTGGCCTTGTATGATCGTATATTTGGTAGCCTCCCTTCTCAATGCTTTAGATTTCTTCTCACCTACAGGGATTTTGCCGTTCTGCAAGAAATCAGTGATGGAGTCCATCCAGGAGGGGCTTATCTTGGTCAGGTGGAGGGTGACTGCTGGTTCTTTCGTGATGCCTTGAATGAGGGATCGATTGCCGGTTCCAGGTTTCGTGCTTGCTAGCTTGGATAGGAGATCTGCTCGTGTGTTCCTTTCCCTCGGAACGTGTTGGACCGTGACCTCCTCAAAGTGTTTGCTCAGTTCTTTGACCCTTTTCAAGTACTTCTGCAAAAGCGAGTCCCTGGCTTGGTAGCTTCCGTTTACTTGCGACGTGACGATCTATGAGTCATTGCATACTTCTAGCCTCGTAGCTCCGACTTCCCCAGCTAAGATCAAGCCGCCTAGAAGGGCTTCATATTCTGCTTGGTTGTTCGATATAAGAAACTCGAACTTGACCGATTGTTCGTAGATGACTCCGGCTGGGCTTTCCAAGATGATCCCGGCGCCACCGAACGTCTGGTTGGAGGCTCCGTCTACATGGAGCTTCCACCGTGTGTCCATGTCCTCGGTTGGGTCTCCAGTTACTTCCACTAGGAAGTCTGCCATTGCTTGCGCCTTAATTGCATGTCGAGGCTTATATATTAAATCGTACTGGGATAGCTCGATGGCCCAGGTCATCATCCTTCCCGCTAGGTCGGGTTTTTGGAGCACTTGACGAATTCCCTGGTCCATTCTTACTACCACTTGGTGACCCTGGAAGTATTGCCGTAGTTTGCGGGAAGAGGTTATGAGCGCTAGTGCCAGTTTCTCCAACTTGCTGTACCTAAGTTCTGCTCCTTGCAACGCTTTACTCAAAAAGTAGATCGGTTGTTGAACTTTCCCTTTTTCCCGCACCAAGACCGCTGCCAGCGCTTCCTCTATTATAGCTAGGTACAGGTAGAGCGGTTCTCCAATCACAGGCTTACCGAGCACAGGTGGTGTTGCAAGGATCCTTTTGAAATGGTTGAACGCTTCTTCGCATGCCGGGGTCCATTCAAATGCTATTCCCTTTCTCATTAGGTTGAAGAAAGGTAGGGCCTTTGCCGCCGATGCCCCAAGAAAGCGAGATAGCGCGGTGAGCTTCCCGCCAGTCTCTGGACGTCTTTGACACAGCCCGGGCTCTTCATTTGGAGTATTGCCTGGCATTTTTCAGGATTGGCTTCCACCCCCTTTGGGTTATCATAAATCCTAGGAACTTCCCGGCTTCCATGGCAAAGGCGCACTTGAGAGGGTTGAGCCTCATGCCGTGTCGTCGGAGGGCCGCGAACACGTTTCCCAGGTCGCTTAGGAGGTCTTTGGTTCGGGTGGTCTTAGCGAGGATGTCGTCCACGTAGACTTCCACCGTTTTGCCAATGATGTCGCTGAATATCTTGTTCATCAACCTTTGGTATGTGGCCCCCGCGTTCTTCAGGCCAAAGGGCATTACCTTGTAGCAATAGATTCCTCCTGGTGTTATGAATGCTGTTTTTTCTTCGTCTGGCCGGTGCATCGGTATCTGATTGTAGCCGGAATAAGCATCCATGAAGCTCAAATACCGGTACCCCATCGCCGCGTCGACGAGTGCATCAATGTTGGGTAGGGGGTAGCAATCCTTGGGGCATGCTTTGTTGAGATCGGAATAATCCACGCACATCCTCCATTTCCCATTGTGTTTTCTTACCAGGACTACGTTCGACAGCCAGGTCGAGTAGTCAAGTTCCCGGATAAATCCTGCCTCGAGGAGGCTGGCCGTCTGCTTGGCCACCTCTTCTGCCCTTTCCTGTGACATCTTCCTCCTCCTCTGGGCCACCGGTCTGGCCTCTGGCTTGACGGCCAAATGGTGTGACATGTGTTGGGGGTCTATCCCTGGCATGTCGTCCGGTGTCCAGGAAAATAGGTTACCATTGGCCCTGATCATTTCAATTAAAGGTTCTTTCAGCTCGTGAGGAAGGTTTCTGTTCACGAAGGTGAACTTCTCCTCCGTGTCGCCGACTCTAGACTTTTCCAGGTTTCCTTCTGGTTCGGGTCTCGGCTTGTCGCTGACTCTGGCATCCAAGTCGGCGAGGAACACTCCTGATGCTTCTTTGGATTTCTTTCTTAACGAGATGCTGGCGTTGTCGCAAGCGACTGCCGTTTCCAGGTATCCCCTTACAGACCCTACTGATCCTTCTTCAGTTATGAACTTCATTATCAGCATCCTTGTGCTGATGACTGCCCCTAGGTCGTTGATGGTTTTCCTCCCTAGGATGATGTTGTAGGCCGTGGAGTCTCGTAGGATCACGAACTCTGCCATTACCATTCTTCTCCCTTGGCCTTGTCCCACAGAGGTCAGTAGAGAGATTATCTCGTCCGGCTTGATGAAGTGGTCGCCGAGCCCTACCACACCGTGCTGGTGGGTTTTTAAGTCGGCGTCTCGTAGGCCTAAGGCGTCGAACACATTGCAGAACATGATGTTCGAATCTGCCCCGTATCTACAAGGATCCGCTTGATGAGTCTGGTTCCCACTCTGGTCGTAATGACCATGGGAGGGCTTTCTGCGACCTCATCAAACCATTGGTTTTTCGGACCGAATGAAATGGATGGAAGTTTCTTAGGGCTTCGCGCAGAGGATGTGGAAACCGCCAGGACTTTGGTGTCTTTCTTATGTGCTGATTTCGACCTAGGTGCCGCGTTTCTTGCTGTTACTACGTTCACTATGGTAAGGCCATGGTCGTTGTCCTCCGGCTCTTGGCGTCGCTTTGCTGCTCGAGCCTTGTCTTCACCCTCGTGGTCACGATTCCGTCTCCTCGGCTCCCTAATGAGGTAGGAAAACTCGGCTAGCTTTTCATCCCTTGTGGTAGTCACAATAGAGGCTCTTGTTCCCCCCCTGTTCGTTCCTTCAAAGGTCGGGGCTTCGATAAGATCCCCTTCTCGGCTATTTGTTGGTAAACTTCCATAATCGGCGCGGTGAGGGGAGTGTAATTAGTGAACTTCCCGACTCGAGGAAACGGTTTGGGCGTCTTACTCGGACCGCCGTCCCTGTCGTGTTCCTTTTGTCTCTCTCCATTCCCGTGATGCCGTTTATTGGCAGCCACGACCTGGCTGACTTCTTCGTCGTTAATGTACCTCCCTGGCTACACATTGGATCTCCTGCATTGTCCACACCGGCTTCGTGGTGAGGTGCTTTCTGAAGTCCTCGTTTAGAAGTCCGTTCGTCAAGCACAAACTTGCAACCGAATCCGTCAGCCCGTCGATCTCCAAGCACTCATCATTGAATTGGTCTAGGTATTTCTTGGTCGGCTCGCCGGATCTCTGGGTCACTCCAAGTAGATTGATTGGGTGTTTTGCCTTTGCGATTCTGGTTGTGAATTGGGCTAGGAAGGCGCGGCTGATGTCCGAGAACCTGGTCACCGAGCCCTATGGGAGGTTATTGAACCACCGTATTGCCGGTCCCGCTAAGGTGACCGGGAAAGCGCGTCACCTTACCTCGTCTCCCACTCCCTTCAGGTTCATTCTGGCTTCGAAAGCCGTAAGGTGCTCCTGCGGGTCTTGGGTTCCGTCGTACCTCATGTCCGTTGGCTTGTCAAAGTGTTTTGGCAGCCGGACCTCGAGGATGGAACGATGGAATGGGGTTGCGCCCATTATCACTGGTCCCCGCGTTCTGGTTGTTCTTCCCTCGTCGTCCTCCCGACGAGCGTCCTCGCGGTTTCGCTCTGTGGTACGCATGTCGTGCCTGGTGTATATGAGAGGGTCGTGGTGTCTTCTCGCACGTCCTCCCTCCCTGGCGCTCTCGGGCTCAGATTGTGGGATAGCTGTTCTTCGGGAGCGGCTTCTCGAGACGGAGCGGGAGTAGCTCGATTCGGGAGTTTGTTGACGATGTTCTCGGTCTGCCAGCCGGCGCTCTAGGTCTTGCATCCTGTGGCGTAGTTCTTGCATTATTCTGGTGCTGTTGTCGGGAGATCGTGTGGTTCGTCTTGGAAGGGACCTCGTGCGATGCCCGGGAGAAGCCGCGGAGGCTTCCCCTCTGCGCTCGTTCTCGCGGCCTATTCCTCCTGGGCCCAGTACAACGTCCATTCAGGCGATTATTCCCACAGGCGGCGCCAATGTTCGGTAGGTCGGGTACCGGACGGTTCGGGTTGGTACTTCGATTGATTATTCCCATTATCACAGGCCCACTTTCTTCGATGCTTCCTTCGCACAGCTGTAGCAAAGCTGTCAGGGACGCGTGTCTGGGTCGGCAACTGGACGCCTCGATCCTGACCGTCCGGGTCGGGTGGTGCTCGGGTCGGACCGGCCAGCTAGTAGTTTGGGCCAAGCCGTAACAGTTTTTATAATAATTTTTAATTGAATGTAATAAGAAAATATATACATAAAAATAAATTAGATTAAATTTTATTTTGTATAATTTTAAAATCAAAATATATTAAGTGAATTATTTATTAATATAAATATATCTTATATATTATATTCATTAATTTATTTTAAATACATATATTTAAAGTATTAGAAAAATAAATTTATATTATTTATGTTATATCTTTTATAATAAGAATAAAAATTCAATTTTTTGTAATTCTTCTATCTATTATTATATAAAAATATTTTTGTTTTTATAATAATTTCTAATGGAATGTAATAAGAAAATATATACATAAAAATAAATTAGATTAAATTTTATTTTTTATAATATTAAAATCAAAATATATTAAGTAAATTATTTATTAATATGAATATATCTTATATATTATATTCATTAATTTATTTTAAATACATATATTAAAAGTATTAGAGAAACAAATTTATATTATTTATGTTATATATTTTATAATAAGAATAAAAATTAAAATTTTATGAAAAAAAAACTTTGATATAAATAGTTTTTTTAAAATTAATTTTAGTTTAAAATAATATTAAAATATACAATTATTTTTTTTATTAAAACTTTCAGTTTTAATATGACACTTTTAATTTTTTTATTTCCAGTCCCCTCTTTATAAGATTTCTAGATCCGCCACTGATAAAGGGGTTAATCGCTAAAAAAAAAAGACAGTGTGGGAGTGTGTGATGTAGGCATCTAAAAATAGTTTTAGGGTCGCTTGGTTGGGACATGGTTGGAGAAAGTATGCCTAACATTTTTCTTGCACTATTTCCATTTTTTCCACAATTATTTTTTTTTTACAATTTAGGTCATCCATTCCCACCTATCATGCGTTTTACCACAATCCAAAAATCTAAGCCTGTAAGCCTTGAAAATGTTTTTTCCCCTGGTTGGTTTAAGATTAGTTTCAAATTAACATTTGTAGGTTTTTGAGTCTATAAATGGCATAAATTAGAAAGAAAATACATAAATTAATTATGACAGAAGTGTGCCTTCGGATAAGACTGACATTGGTTTTAATTGTGCTCTTCGTGATGCCACCGGCAGGTGGGTGAAGGGAGCTGCCGACTACATCCCAGCTGAGTTTGTTTACGGGACCGAACTCTGCGCGATTTTGGAGGGGTCTTTCTCTTGCGAAGGAGTGTGCCTGCCATCAGCTAGTGTGAGACTGACTACTTGGATGCATTTCTCGTGGTGACGTCCCACCTTTATGAGGTGTCTTTGGTAGAGGATGCTAACTACTCGTGCAAATTAGAAATTTGCTTCAGCTGAGTTGGAAAGTTCAGTTTAGCATTATCTGAAGAGAATCTGATAGCTCTAAAAATAAGCCCCATTATTGACTAGGCTACAATTGAGAAAATTGGGCCAACTCATGAAATTGAACCAGTGCAAACAGCAAGCCCAAACCAATGAGAATCAGAAAAGTCTCATCTTAAATGAAGGACTTTGTTAGTAAGTGAAAAATAGGGTGCAAAATAGGGGGATATTTCTCAAAGCCGAGAGGAAAGGAATCAATTCTATGACGTAAGGAATGTATTGTGATTTTGTTCTCAAAGAGTTCATCCCTGACACGAAAAGGGAATTATCTTTGACACTCTCTATTCTATCTATTTTCATTTTCATTCAGTAATAATAATAATTTATACACGTCTTCTTCTACAACCTAAATAATTACATTTCTATATTACTCTGCATTAGCCATTGGTTGCCTAACATTTGGTGCTCTCGTTAAGAGGAAACATGGCTTCCGATAAATTCTAGCAGCAGGAAATCGTTGCTCTGCAATAGAATCATGTGGAGGTTATAAGTCACGTCTCCATGATGGCATCACGTATGGACAGACTAGAGGACTCGGTGAGAGAAATTCGAAGCGTGCTGTCTGAAGCACTAAAACTGAAGTAAGTGACTCCGATCTATGATAAAGGCTCTTCACATCCTCGACACCAACAACAATTCTACCAACTTAGAGGTACAAAAGTTGATTTACCCATTTTTGATGGGGATAGTAATGTGAATGAATGGGTTTTTAAAGTGAAATAATATTTTGAATGGTTTGTGGTACCTGAGGAGATGAGACTAACTAAGAATGAGTTTCTTCCATTCGTTGGGAGGTCAATAATAATATTGCATATACTTGGAAGTCTTTTTTGGATGCATTACTTGTCAGGTTTGGACAAAATCAGTACTATGATCCCAAGGCTGCCCTTAAAGAGTTGAAGCAAATCGGTACCATAGTAGAGTATCAAGGACAGTTTGAAGATCTTACCAATCAGGTTACTGGACTCAGTGAGGATTGGGGGTGTCATTATTCATTGCTGGCCTTTAAGAGTACCTGAAATGTGAATTATTGTTAGCTAAGCTGACGTCGTATATTCATGCAGTTTCATTAGCAAAGATATATGAGCAAAAGTATACAGTCAATTCAAATCTGAAATCTATCATTCACACATCACAAAATCTCACCAAACCTATCCAAACTAGCTCCAATAATCCCTTCCTAAATCGATACCCGACAAACAAGCCATGCAACCTTAGTCCTATTTCTTTCTCCAACATACAGCCAAACACTAATACTAGAAATTCCACATCAAACCCCTCTTTAAGAAATTATCAGCTGCTGAAATTAAGATGAAGAGAGACAAAGGCCTCTGTTACTATTGTGAGGAAAAGTGGTCACCAGGACATAAATGTAAAACTTCTTATTACTTGTTGGTTGGAGAGGAAGAAATGCACGAGATCTTGAAAGAACCCGAACCTGAATTGATTCAACCTCTGGGTGTGCAGAGGCGCCGGTTGTAGTGGATGCCGTGTAACCAGAAATTAGTTTGAATGCCATAGTAGGTTAATACCAACCTACCACCTTTCGCATGAAGGGCACGTACAATGGGCAATTGGTTATGGTGTTGATTGACGAGGATGTTCCCATAATTTTGTGAAAGCAAGTGCGGTGGAGAGACTCCACTTTTCGATTTAGCAGATCACACCACTTCAGGTACTAGTAGGCAATGGAGATGTGATTGGTTGTAAGGCGTATTGCGAGAATATTCCCTTGGTAATGTAGGGGTATCAATTCTACATTAATACTTTTGTGTTGGATCTTCAAGGGGCTGATATAGTTCTCAAAGTTTAGTGGCTGATGTGCTTCGGCTATGTTACCCCACATTATGGATTGCTTATTATGGAATTTGTGATGAACATAACGTTGTGGTAAAGTGATGCGTGAGCATATTTCTTATATTTTCTTAGTAAATTTGCTTGTGAAATTATTGAATTAAATTAATATTTAGGTGTTTTAAGCCACCATGAATGCTACTGAGTTATTTTACAATTTGACTTATTACAGGTGGCATTCGGGCGAGTTTGACAGAATTCGTGTAGAAGAAAAGGAAGAAAGTGGATGATGCTGTCAACTCTGACCTCCTCGCACTTCAATGTGCATAACTTGAGATACAAGGGTCGAATTAACCTGGTCCTAGCGGTATTAAAAAGCCAACTTCTAGAGCTTTCCAACGATATATAATAGTCTATATACTTTTCTTCTGGAATCAAGGCGCCAAACGCCACTAAGGTGGTGCCAAACTTCATCCAACCCAAGTTTGGTGCCAAGACTCATAATACGCCATATTTGATGCAGCCTTGGTGGGCCCAAACTTGATCCAGCTCAAATTTGGCACCAAGAACTCATAAAGCTCTTATTAGATGCGGTCATAGTGGCACTAAACTTGGAATTCTCAAGTTTGGTGCCAGACTCCTGCCCTAGAAGACCTCCGCGTGATCTTTTTAATTCCGTTTGATTTAATTAGGTTTAGAATTTAACTTTTAAATTAAGAAAAGATATTTAAATTTTAGAAAAATATATTTTACATTAATTAGGATTAGATATAAAAGGAGAAGATATCTTGACCTCTTCCTCTTCTTTTCCTCTTTCGCACTTTACACTTTTCTCTGCTAGGGTTTATTTCCTCCATGAGCAACTAAACCTCCATTGTTAAGGTTAGGAGCTCTGTTTATTTGGGTGGATTAATACTATTATTTTCTACTTCTGATTAATGCATTGATTTACATTCAAGAATTAGTTTTGTTCATCATCCTACGGGTTAGACTATATTGGAAAATAACTCTTTTCTAACTTGAATTCTTGTTGATTCTTAGAAAAGCTACATCATTTGAATTATAAGCTTGAAACTAAATTCTCATGAACCTCTGATTATTTGAATTTAATGTGATATGTGACATATAATCATATCATCGTTGAGTCTTTAGGGTTTTGTGTGGCTTTAAATTAGGTTTTGAACTTAAACCCTCTAATGAGATTAAGTGACCAAGGAATTGGTAGTTAATTGAGTTAGAGGGGGATTAAATTACCAAGGAATTGGAGTCTAATAACTTAAAGTTGCTGTGAATTGAATCTTTGCATGATCAAGGTAGTTAATAAGAATTGTTAATCTGGAAGTCTAAATATCTCTGAAATCTTAACTGTCCTCTCACATACTTTTCATACCAATTTTACTGTCTGCTTCCTAAATCTTCTGATTTATTGTTTAATGCAAATTGAATCCCAAAACACAATTTTCTGCTCGTCTAACTAAGTGAGTCATTCGACTATTGTTGCTTGGTCCATCAATCCTCGTGGGATCGACCCTCACTCACCTGAGGTACTACTTGGTACGACCCAGTGCACTTGCCGGTTAGTTTGTGGATTATAAATTCTATACCAAGTTTTTCGCGCCGTTGCCGGGGGATTGACTATGATTGACAACTAACCGTTGTTTGATTTCTTAGATTTGGCATTCTTAATTTTAGTTTTTATTTGTTCTTGTTCTCTAATTTTTTTTGAAAATTTAGTGTTATTTTATTTAAAATTTTTCTTGTAATTTCTGAATTTAAGTTTGGTGTTCTCTTAATTGTTTTATTTTTTCCTAGTTATATTTTTATTTACTTTTGAAATTTTGTGTTCTATTTTGCTTATTAGTTGTTTGAATTTTCTGTTTAATTTATTCAGTTATTTTATTTTATTTCTTTTACACATGTTACCTCACTGGGAATTCTTTCCACTCTGATGTAGAGATTTTCACCTTTTTTTATTTTCTGTTTGTTTATGAGCAGGAACAAGAACAAAGAACCTCTTCTAGACTTTGATCCTGAGATTGAAAGAATCTTGAGAAGGCCTTTACAGCAGGCTAAAGCTTACAAAGCCAGTGAAAATCTCAAGGATAATTTTGAGAAGGAAGTTAAAGAGCTCATTATGGATCGCAACAACAACAATGTTATTAATCCTCATGTTCTCAATGGTCCTAATATTGCTGAGCAACCTAGAAGGACATTCGGGTCATACACTGCTCCTAGTCCTAATTTCTATGGGAATAGTATTGTTGTACCTCCTGTGATTGTTAACAACTTTGAGTTGAAGCCTCAGCTCATTACTTTGGTACAATAAAATTGCCAGTTTCATGGACTCCCGCAGGAAGACCCAAACTTGTTTATTTCTAATTTTTTGCAGATCTGTGACCTGTAAAGATCAATGGTGTTCAGCCTGATTTTATAAGTTGCTCCTTTTTCTGTTTGCTGTACGGGACAGAGCCAAGCAGTGGCTTGATACACAGCCCAAGGAGAGCTTGGATACCTGGAATAAGTTAGTCAACAGGTTTTTGACCAAATTCTTTCCACATCAGAGGCTGACTAAGTTGATGATGGATGTTCAAACCTTCAAGCAGAGAGAGGGTGAGTCTCTCTATGAAGCCTGGGAGAGGTACAAGTTGATGCTCAGAAAGTGTCCTCCTGATATGTTCTCAGACTAGATTCAGTTGTAGATATTTTATGATAGAGTCTCTGAGACCGCCAAAATGTCTCTAGATAATTCTGCAGGCGGATCCCTTCACATGAAGATTCCTGAAGATGCTACTAAGTTGATTGAGATGGTTGCCAACAACCAATATTTATATTCTTCTGAGAGGACCTCTGTGAAGAAAGGAGTCATGGAATTAGACGCTTTAGATGTGATTCTTGCTCAGAATAAAACCATGTCTCAACAGATAAATGCCATTACTCAACACTTGGGTGGACTACAAGTTTCAGCTATTAATATCCAAGATGCTTCCTATGACATGAGTGGTGGATTCCCTCAAGGTGGGCCTTATAATTATAGTCAATTTTTCTCTGAACAAGTTAATTATGTGGGGAATTCCTCTAGACCCCCCAATAATGATCCTTTTTCCAAGACTTATAATCGAAGGTGGAGGAATCACCCAAATTTTGGATGGAAAAATTAACCACAGAGGCACTAGAGCTTCAATAACAATCAGGGTCATCAGAATAATTTCAATCAGAGTAATTTCAACAACAACAATGCACTTTCTCATTTTTAGAAATCTTCTGACTTAGAATCTATAGTTGTAGAGCTCTCCAAGAGTACTCTTAGTTTCATACAGGAAACCAGAACTTCACTTATGAACTTGGAGTTTTAGATGGGCCAAATAGGCACAAAAGTTGCTAAGATTGATCAGAGGACCACTAATACCCTTCCTAGTAACACAATTCCAAATCCAAGAGAGGAGTTCAAGGTTATCACATTGGTAAGTGGACCAATGACAGGTAAGGAAGCACAAGTTACTCAGGGACTAGTTGAAAAAGAAGCTCCAGAGAAGACTGAGGATGCTGTAGCACATGCCCCTCCAAGGCATCCGGATAACCCTTTTTCAATTGATCTTGAGAAATATCCGGCATTGCCTAAGGCACTAGAGTACAAGCCAAAGATGCTATATCCTCAGAGGCTTCAAAAGGAGACTAAGGACAGGTAGTTTTCAAAGTTTTTGGAAGTTTTTTGAAAGTTACAAATCAATATTCCTTTTACTGAGGTCTTGGAGCAAATTCCTCTCTATGTCAAGTTCATGAAAGAATTACTTTCCAAGAAGAGGACTTTAAAGAGAGATGAGACAGTGATCATGACCAAGGAATGTAATGTCATCATTCAGAGCAAATTGCCAAGAAAGATGCAGGATCCGGGAAGCTTTCAAATACCATGTACCATTGGAAGCACAACCTTTGAAAAAGCCTTGTGTGATCTAGGAGCAAGCATCAATTTAATGTCCTTGTCTGTAATGCAGAAGTTACAAATCAAAGAGGCACAACCAACAAGGATAGCATTACAAATGGCAGACAAATCTCTGAAACATGCTCATGAAATAGTAGAGAATATCTTGGTCAAAGTGGATAAGTTCTTCCTCCCAGTTAGTGACGGACCTAGAATATTTTAAGAGATGGGGAAAATATATATATATATTAAAATAAATTTTGTTGAACATTGCTAATTATATTAAAAATATAATAGAGATATAAAAATTAAAAAGATTTAATGAATATTTTCATTCTTAAAATACTATTCATTATATATAATTTATAAAAAAAATATTTCTAAAATTTGAACTTAAAATATTTTAATTAAATTATAGATAATTTGTCATCCTGACTAATTTTATTTTTATTTATTTTTATATACATTTAATAATAAAAGACTGAATCAATTGACACGTTAATACCTATTAATACACTAGCATTTATAATTTAAAACTATAATTATATTTAAATGCCATAAGAAAATAAACCGATATATGAAAAATATGTTTATATCAAATAATAAAAATTTAATTTACAATTATTTTTCTCTCTTTCTTTTTAAGATAATTAATTTTTTATATATATTTTTTAATTTAATTTTGATATACTATTAGATTAAAAAATTTATGCATCTATTTAATTATGTATTGTAATTAAGAATACCTTTTATATTCATTACATAAATAATTATCTAAAAGAATAAATATAATTAAATGACTATGTAAAAAAATATACATATTTTAATATATCAAAATTAACTTCTATGCTTTTAAACAATTGTTCTACTACTCGTTATAATTTTCAAATATTAATTACCTCATATTCAATTAGGAAGTTTATTTGTTATAATATTTATGATATAAAATACTTTTTAATCCAAAATAGTTATTACAAGTAAAATTATTTAAGAGATAAATTAAAAAGTATTATATAATTTTAAAATAAATAATATTAATTAATAGATAACTATTTTTTTATCACAATTAATTTTTTTAAGACAAAAAAATACTAAAAATTTTACTTTATATTTAAAAAATTGAGATTTAGTTTGGTAATTATATAACTAGTTGATTAGATTTAAAAAATTATATTATCACTATTTTTTAATTTTTGTATTGAGTTAATTTATTTAATTATTTTTAATTTTGATATTAAATCAAATTTAACAAAATAAATATTGTTACATACGTTAAATTAAATTCAAAAAATTATTTTTAACATGAATCTCAAAATAAAATTTTATAAATTATTGTGGGACAAAAATATAATTATATTGAGATAAATATATTAATTTATATAGAATTATTACTTTTTTTTCTTAAATTTAGTGGGGACAAGTGCCTCCTCCTCCTAAATTTAGGTCTGTCCCTGTTTCCATTAGACTTTGTAATTCTTGACATGAGGAGGATGAAAACGCTTCTATCATCATAGGAAGATCATTCCTAGCCACAGGGAGAGCTCTAATTGATGTAGAAGAGGGTGAATTAGGGCTTAGAGTGCATAATGAGCAAATGGTCTTCCATATCTTCAAAAATATGCATTCATCAGGTGAAGAGGAGAGGTGCATTCAAACTGAGCTTATTAATCCAAACCATCAAGAAACCCCTGATGATGCACAACAAGATCTTTAGTTCAAGCCTCCTTTGGTGACAATCAAAAAAATTCTCCCTGACATCAAACCTAAATTTGGTGTTAGGAATACATCATCCACCAAGGAGGAGGTTCCCAAGAAGAAAGTACCCAGAGGATGGAGAAACAAAAAAAATCCCCATTGAAGGTTTCTCCCCAGGAATGAAGGTGGTGTTGACTAGCAATCTAATATTGACTTATACAGTAAATAGAATAATCTCTTGAGCATGTTGAGCTACATTATGGGGACTCAGGGAGAAAATTCCCAGTGAGAGGGGAGGAGTTGAAATACTATGATCAATTGCCGCCTTAACAAGAAATCAACTGTCAAGCTAGTGACGTTAAAAAAGCGCTTGTTGGGAGGCAAGCCAATAATCCATATCTTTAGATTTTCTATTTATTTTGATTTCATTTAGTTTGTTTTAATTTTTTATAGTTTTTCTTCTTTTTAAGTGTGTTTTAATCATGCAGAGTGTTTAAAACAGGAACAGGTGCAATCAGAAGGAATTTCAGACCACCCTGGAGAGGAATACATTTGGCCAAGGTGGTGCCAAACTTGAGAGTCTCAAGTTTGGTGCCAACATGCACGCATTCCTCGGAGAACTTTGCTGGAATGGTGGTGCCAAACTTGGAAATTTGGAGTTTGGTGCCACATATGCATCATTGAGAGAATTTCTTGCGGAGTGGGTGGCGCCAAACTTGGTGTTCCTCAGGTTTGGGGCCCAAAAAAAATAAAAAATAAAAAACTTTTAAATTTTAATCTTTCTTGCGTTGTTATCATTCCCTTCTTCTTTTGCAATATTTTTATTTTTACTCCTTCATGCGCTTTTTATGTCCCTCCCCATTTTTAGTTTTTCTTTGCTTGGGGACAAGCAAACTTTTAAGTTTGGTGTTGTAGAGCACACTCTCTGTTTATCTTATCATCAATGGTACCAAAAAGAGGTGAATCATCTTGAAAAAGGAGCATAGCCTGAGAAATGAGATGGCCACCAGGATAACCGAGGTGGTTGAGTTCCTTTCATTCTATTTTCCTTTCTGCTCTTATTTTGTTATCTTCTATTTTTTGTTGCTTGTCTTTATCTATTGTTGTCTTTATCTGTTGCATGATCTGCAATACTTTCAATTCTTAGGTTTTAGTTTGATTTAGTTTCTATTCTTAATTTGAAAGGATGTCTCATGTACCACACCGCTCATTGAGCTTGAATAAAAAAAAAAGAAGTGATGTATTGTATGAGAAATTGAGTTTATATTTAAGAGTAGTCTTATTTGCTTAGATGTGGTGGTGTTTATCTGTGACTTTGAATGCATAATATAAACAGTGCATATTTGAATTTGGATCAAAGGATGTTGATGCATGATGAATAGAAATTTAGAGAACTATTATGAATTCTCTAAATTAAACAAGAAATTAATCCTTGAAGTAAAAGAAACAGCAAAAAGAAAAAAAATAAAAGGCAAGGCCCAAGACTTTGAGCATCAATGGCTAGAAAGGTTAAGAATGATCAAAAGCTCAAAAGAGTTATTTTCCTAGCCATATGCTTATTGTGTGAATGTGTCAAGAAACTCTTGAGACAGAGTACTTAGAGTCAAAGTCAAGTGCAATAAAGAGTATGCCAAAGGCTCTGAGCACCACTGACTGAAAAAACTCAATAGAAAAGATTCGAACTCAAAGAGTTCCCCAGTCAAGTGCTTGTGGTGTTTATATATCAAGCAAAGCTTGAGACAAAACATTTAGAGTCACGGCTAGGCTCAATGTGCAAAGCACCAAAGAAAAGACAAGAAAATGTTGTGTTCAAGGATTAATCCGAAGTAAAAATCAAGAGAATTTATAATATTATCTGGATTCTAATTCTGAATAAAATTAACATTACTAAGCTTCAAAGGATAGTGAGATGCCGAAACTATTCATGGTCACAATGTTGTTAACCCCACTCAAAAAATAGACAGGAGCTTAATTAAAAAACTAACTCTCATGCAAATTCACATTTCAAGTTTATATTGTTTTCGGTTGCTTGAGGACAAGCAACAATTGAAGTTTGGAGTTGTGATGCGTTAGCATCTTTCTTATCTTTTCTTAGTGAATTTGCATGTGAAATTATTGATTAAATCAAGATTTAGGTGTTTTAAGCCAACATGAATGATACTTTGAGTTTTTTTACAATTTGACTTATTACAGGTGGCATTTCGGGCGAGTTTGATAGAGTTCGTGTAGAGAAAAGGAAGACAGAGGACGATGTTGTCAACCCTAACTTTCTTGCACTCCAATGAGCATAACTTGAGTTACAGAGGTCCAATTGATGCGGTTCTAGTGGCATTAGAAAGCCAACTTCCAAGTCTTTCCAACAATATATAATAGTATATACTTTTCTTCTGAAATCATGGCGACAAATGTCACTAAGGTTGCGCCAAACTTCATCCAACCCAAGTTTGGCGCCATGACTCATGATACGCCATATTTGATGTGGTCTTGGTGGCGCCAAACTTAATCCAGCTCAAGTTTGGTGCCAGAAACTCATAAAGCTCTTATTGGATGCGGTCATAGTGGTGCCAAACTTGAAATTCTCAAGTTTGGCGCCATACTCCTGCCCTAGAAGACTTCCGTGTGATCTTTTTATTCTATTTGATTTAACTAGGTTTAGAATTTAATTTTCAAATTAAGAAAAGATATTTTAAGTTTTAGAAAAATATATTTTACATTAATTAGGATTAGATATAAAAGGAGAAGATATCTTAACCTCTTCCTCTTCTTCTCCTCTTCCACATTTTACACTTTTCTCTACTAGGGTTTATTTCCTCCATGAGCAACTAAATCTCCATTGTTAAGGTTAGGAGGTCTGTTTATTTGGATGGATTAATATTATTATTTTCTACTTCTAATTAATGCATTGATTTACATTCAAGAATTAGTTTCGTTCTTCATCCTACAGATTAGAGTACATTGAAAAATAACTCTTTTCTAACTTGAATTCTTGTTTATTCTTGGAAAAGCTACATCTCTTGAATTATAAGCTTGAAACCAAATTCTCATGAACCTTTGATTATCTGAATTTAATATGATACGTGCCATATAGTCATATCATCTTTGGGTAATTAGGGTTTTGTGTGGCTTTAAACTTAGGTTTGAACTTAAACCCTCTATTGAGATTAAGTGAAGGAATTGGCGGTTAATTATGTTAGAGGAGGATTAATTAACAAGGAATTAGAGTCTAATCACTTAAATTTGCTGTGAATTGAATCTTTGCATGATCAAGGTAATTAATAAGAATTGTTAATTAATCCGGACATCTCTGAAACCTTAACTGTCCTCTTACATACTTTTCACACCAATTTTACTGTCTACTTCCTAAATCTCTTAATTTATTGTTTAATGCAAATTGAATCCCAAAACACAATTTTCTGCTCGTCTGACTAAGTGAATCATTTGACTATTATTGCTTGGTCCATCAATCTTCGTGGGATCGACCCTCACTCACCTGAGGTACTACTTGGTACGACCCGGTGCACTTGCCGGTTAGTTTGTATATTATAAATTCTGCACCATAAAGTTCCAGGGTGAACGGTTACTTCAAGCTGACACTATGAATAACAAAATGTTTCAACAAATGCTTTCATCGGAGGTTTTTACCACTCTCTACCATCTTAAGGTGGTGATAGAAGACAAGGAAGGAGACACTCCAGTATAGCCAGAACTACAATGAGTTTTAGAAGAGTTTGAAGAGGTTTTTGACGAACCAACTCAGCTGCCACCCAACCGGCACATAAACCATGCTATCATCCTACTGCCGGCTTCATAACTGGTGTGTGTTCAACCTTATCGGTACCCTCATTTCCAGAAGGAGGAAATTGAACGTTTGGTAGCAGAAATGCTCGAGGCAGGAGTAATCCGGGAGAGTCAAAGTGTATTTTCCAGCCCTGTTTTACTAGTTAAGAAGAAGGACGGGAGCTGGAGATTCTGTGTTGATTATAGAGCATTAAACGCTATTACTATTCAGGATAAGTTTCCCATTCCGACCATTGATGAGATACTTAATAAAATCTTTGGTGCAGAATACTTCTCTAAGATTGATTTGAGATCTGGTTACCACCAAATCCGAATGAATGAGGACTTGGTTCACATGACGTCTTTCCGCACCCACCTTTCAAGCTACTATGAATAAGGTTTTTTAGCCTTATTTGAGGAAGTTTATTGCTGTTTTTTTTTTTTTTTTTTTTTTTGTGATATTCTTGTCTATAGGCTATAGCAAGACTTGGGAGGGCCACTTGCACCATCTCGGGCTTACCCTCACTTTCCTATCCTAGCACCAGCTGTTCGCTAAGAGATCAAAGTGCCTCTCTGGTCAAAGGCAAGTGGAGTATTTGGGCCATATTTTTGGGGCAGATGGAGTGAAAGTTGACCCGTTTAAAATAGAAGCAATTCAAGTACGGCCAAAGCCAAGTTCTCTCAAACAACTTAGGGGCTTTTTTAGGTTAATGGGATATTATCGTAAGTTTGTAGCTAAGTATGCCCAAGTTGCTCATCCCTTTTACTGAGTTACTCAAGAAAAATAATTTTCATTGGGGCGAAGAGGCAGATAGAGCCTCGAGAAGTTGAAGGCTGCAATGATTCATACCCCAATCCTAGTGTTACCAGATTTTTCCAAGCCTTTTACGGTAGAGACGGATGCATCCCATAAGGGCATTGGTGCAGTGTTAACGCAGAATGAACATCTCCTAGCCTATTTTAGTAAGAAACTAACACGGAAAATAAGTCTTGCTTCAGCTTATATCAGGGAGTTTTATGCAATTACGCAATATGTGGCTAAGTGGCGCCACTATTTATTGGAAAAGAAGTTTATTATAAAAGCTTACTATCAGGGGGTTAAAGGAACTAATGTCGTAGGTGGTTTTGACACCGGAGCAACAATATTGCTTAGCAAAGTTGTTGGGCTATGAGTTCAATATTGAATACAGGGCTGGAAGATTGAATCAGGTTGTTGATGCCCTCTCCTGTCACCCTAACTCAGAGTCTCAATTTGTATTCCGCAGCCTCACTACAGTTCAAACAGATCTATTGGAATCTCTCAAGAGGGCTAATGCTCACTACCCTATCATGGTACAATTACATCAGCAACTTAAAGAAGGCAAGCTTAGCGGGAATTATTGGGAACGGGATGGACTACTCATATATCGGGGAAAGCTCTGGGTTCTTGATTATAATGGGTTACAAGAATTACTCCTACATGAATTTCACAAGTCAGTACGTAGGAGTCTTGGCGGACTACTCAAAACGTATAAATCAATGGCCGAATTATTCTTTTGGCCTGGAATGCGGATTGTTGTCCAGAAATTTGTTGAACAATGTTGGGATTGTTACCAAGTATGTTCTTGCACGTCCTCAGGGACTATTACAACTGCTCCCAGTGCCAGAATAGCCGTGGGTGGAGATCTCTCTCGATTTCATTGTGTAATTACCGAAATTTACTGGGTATATTGTGATATTAGTGGTGGTGGACAGATTTACTAAGGCGGGACATTTTACTACTCTTAAACCAGGGTTTATAGCGAAGGATGCAGCCAAGGCATTCATTAATTCTGTGGTCAAGTTACATGAATTTCTGGTTACTATGGTTTCGGATAGAGACCCTATTTTCCTAAGCAAGTTTTGAAAAATCTTGTTCGAGTTTAATGGTACCAAGCTTAGCTACAACACTGTCTATCAGACCGAGGTAGTCAATCGCACATTGGAGCAATATCTCAGAATCTTCACGCACTCTTACCCGAATCAGTGGTCCTCTTTTCTCGCGTGGGCTAAACTCTTTACAATAGCTCTCACCACTCCTCTCTTAATATGTCACCACATGAGGCACTCTATGAGTTTCCGATGAGAACCCTGCCTGGATACTACCCGGGGACCGCCACGGTCCTTGCCGTGGATGAATTTTTAAAGGTGCGCGAAATACTACATCGAGAATTGCGTTATTCCTTTCAATGTGCGCAAGAAAAAATGAAGAAACAAGCAGATCAACACCGCCGGGAGAAAAGCTTCGAGATTGGGGATTGAATTTTATTGAAAGTTCGCCCCTATCGTCAGAAATTCCTAACCCATAATAGCCACAACAAATTACAGAAGTGTTTCTACGATCCATTCCAGGTTACTTAGAAGATTGGAAAAGTAGCGTATCGTTTAGCCTTGCCGGCTAGCTGTGTCTTGCACCTGGTGTTCCATGTCACGGTGTTGAAGCAGTTCCACAGGGAGCCTCCAGTTGAGCCAGTCACGGTACCGGATCTCACATCATCGCTGCAACTGCGTCTAGTCGCCATCCTCAGTAGTCGTTCCATGGCTTCTAATAAGGGTGTGCAAACTCAAGTCTTGGTGGATTGGGGAGAGGCTTCCAGGGATGAGACCATGTGGGAAGACTTAGAGGAGTTGACAATGTTGTTTCCTGAGATCAACTTTGGGGACAAGGTTGTGTTGGAGGGTGGGATAGTTGATAGCTCTACAATAAGCCCCATTATTGATCAGGCTGCAATTGAGGAAATTGGACCAACTTATGAAATTGAACCAGTGCAAACAGCACAGCCCAAACCAATGAGAACCAGAAAAGCTCCATCTTGAATGAAGAACTTTGTTAGTAAATGAAAAATAGGGTAAAAAATAAGGGATTATTTCTCAAGGCTGGCCTAAAGAATTAGTTAGAAGGATTTTATAAAGGAGAGGAATCAATTCTGTTACATAAGGAATGTATTGTGATTTTGTTCTCAAGGAGTTCATCCCTGACTCCGAAAAGGGAATTATTTTTGACACTCGATTCCATCTATTTCCATTTCCATTCAATAATAATAATCTATACACTTCTTCTACAACCTGAATCATTACATTTTCTATATTACTCTGCATTAGCCATTGATTGTCTAACAGAATCAAATTCTGTGGCAGACGCTTTAGCCAAGATGGGTGCTTACAACCTTGCTGGGGCTGAGGAGTGGCTGGATCTGCCGTTGGAGCTATGTGAGATCTTGAACAGGGAAGCCTCCATGGCGTGCTGACCCTGTTCCGTGTTTCTTGTTTTTTGCTCTTTTTCCTTTCCATTTTAGCTGAAACTCTACCCAAAAAAATTTATAAAATTAGAATTTAAGGATAAGCTGGGTGATTGTAATGGTTTAAAAAATTCAGACGAGTGTCAACCTAAAAATTAAGAGGGAAAGTCTAATATTGATACACTTCAGTAGGTAAATAAGCACTGACATGAAAAGAATATGTAGCAGAAGCAGACACGAAAATTTCAATACGAATGCTTCAAGGGGCATGCAGTACAATTTCAATTACATGTTTAAGACCTACATGAAAATCAAAATTTGAATGACCATCATTAAATACTGCATGTGCATGCCAGAATAACATAGTATTATTTACGGAAGTAATCAAATGAATCAATAATTTTATATTCATTTTTATTATTCAATTTCTAATATAATTGCTACTTAAAAATAGGAAGTTATATAATCTTGAACATGAAAATTAGTATATAGCTTTCAAAGTGACAGGTAAATCAGTTTCTCCTTTAAAAAAAAGGCATATGGAGAATCAAACATCACCAGCTGAAGTGCAACAATAAAGTTCGATCAGCATGGAAAATATCTATATTGGGAATGTTAGACACAATTCGTTCAATGGGAACAAGGTCAACAAAAGTAAAACCTTCATTCAAAAATCAATATTCTACTCAATCCTAAAATTGTCACCCAACCTTGCAAGAGGACTAGGACCAAACATCAAAATTACATAAATAAACTAGTAAAACATACCGAAGCTACGTTTGTCAGTAACCATAATGTTTTCCAACTTTTTGGCGTCCTCAGTCATGCCGTGAGCATTGTAAGCCTGCATTAAGCAAGCAAAAGTAATGCTATCAGGTTCACAATTTCTTTCCTTCATTACCCGGAAAAATTCACCCATCTTTTCTAAGTCGCCAGCTTGGCCATAGGCACTAATAACACTATTAAAGAAGGGAGTATCTAATACTACATCAGAATTTTCTACATGCCTCATGATTGAGTCAACTTTGTCAATAAGCCCAGCTTTGCTATATGCATTGACAAGAGAGCAATAAGTTACAGTGTTAGGCTTCACACCTAGATGCTTCATCCTGTTGAAGTGTTTATCCATCTTCTCAATTTCTCCAGCTTTTCCAAACACATCAATAACCGTATTATATGTTACAATTGTAGGAGAGAAAAATCTCCGTTTCATAAAATCCATAACAGACTGCATCTTCTCATACATACCTGCTTTCCCGTAGGACTTTATCATCATATTGAATGTCTTTAAGTCTGCTTTAACGCCCATTAGCTGAAATTCATCATACCATTTCTCCATCTTGTCAATTTTCCTACCTTCTCCGTATGCTCCTATAATAGAGTTCAGTGTGAAAACATCTGGTTGGCAATTGCCACTTTCAACCATATCCGCCAGTGAGTTTTCCATGTGTTCAAACATGCCAGCCTTACCATACCCATCAATTATGGTATTATATGTGACATTGTTACATTCAATGCCTACATAAGACATCTCCGAAAGAACATGACCAATTAAATCAAAACGTTGAAATTTTGTGCAGCTGCTGATAAGAATAGAATATGTATATATATCCGGTTCACAGTCAACAACTGATTTCATATCTTCAACAGTACGAAATGCCTGATGAAGGGAACCACTTAGACCGTAAGCACCTACCAGAGCGGTATAGACATCAACAGTAGGTCTAAGCCCTTCCGACAACATTATCTCAAAGATCTGACCAGCCTCTTCAGGTTTCCTGCACTTGCCAAGCATCATCAATATTTTTGCATATGTTTGACATCTAGGTTCATACCAATGTTGCCTACGAAGAAGTGCAAAAATCTGCAAAAAAGATGTCCATCAATTTTCAGAAAAGGCTAAAGCTAAACCCTAAACCCAATAAGTCCCTACAAGAATATAACTAAGAATATTCAAATTCTTTTAATATTTTTGTAACAAGGATTTCATTACAATTTTTTTTTTTATAAAATATTAGGACCTAATTACAAGCTTTTAAAGTATAGGAACCTACTCACAAATTTGGTAAAATTATAAAGACTTCCATATTAATTAAACCTTTAGATGATAATAATAATTACAGCAAGAAGAAAAGTATTAAAAACTTGAGCAAAAGAGATTGTGTCACATTGACTTTCTTTGTAATTAAGTAACATTACACATTTCATCCTTTGATTCTCATGGCTACATTAACTTCCTTACAGAGGAGATCAATGTCATGCTGACAGTAGAGTTAGTGACATATCACCTAAATCTCAAGGATAATGAATAATTTTATAAATCATGGAATGTTGTGTGTAACAACACATAATTCAAGAGAGATTAGTGAAATTTTCCCTAGGTTAAACTACCAGAATCATGAGCCCTATAAATTAATTAACACAACATGCTAAAATGGAGTACACCCACCGATCCTTCACAATTTTCTTTTATTTTATTTCTTGATAAAAGAAATTCATTAAGATGAAAGGTAATAATAAATGGAGGACAACGATTAGAACTCCAACAACTGACAAACAAAACAAAAGTAGAGCTATCCATAAGCATTGCTTTTGAATCTCTCATCATGTCGGAGATGGAAAATCCTGTTATCAAAATTAGAGGTATCTATAAAGTAGATGCCAATCATCTTATCCTATCCCATAAAACATGTTTGTCAGAAAATCTTAAAACCTACCAATTTACGAGAAGGGAGGGGAATGACAAGAAAGTGGCACATTTTGTCTCCCTTGCATCTCAGTCTCCAATTTCAAAGCTCCGTCCAAATTGGTGGACAAATAGGAACTAGCTAAATTTCTCTTCATTTTTCCCATCAAACTTATTGATCATCCAAATAAGAGAATGACATGTTCTATTCTCCTTCACTACTTGCCTTTCCCTTCTATTCCATTGAGAGTAGTCATGCCCTTCCATCATCTAGAAAACACCCACACATACCCTTATATGGTTAAGGAGATCTCCCCATAACTTGCCTAAGTACACAACAAGACACTAAACTTGCAAAACATTGGAGATATCATAAAACCAACCAAGAACATTCATCATCATGTGAACATCCTCATCATTGATCACAACATTTTTTATTTTTTATTTTTCACCATTGTTTGTTGTTAAAATTCATGGTTACTCGGCAGAAATATTAGAGTAACTAGACTAAAGAGAGAAAGATAATATATTGTGTTTAGATTGTGGTTTGTTACAATAGAAAAGACCAATATATATATAGAGGAGAGTAATAAATGTAAAGCACATATCAACTACTCTCCATTAATACACCATTTAAACTACTAACCACTATCTAACAATAGGATCACTTCTCATATTTCAGCACTCCCCCTCAAGCTTGAGCATGTAGATAACACGCACCAAGCTTGGAACATAAATAACTGATAGAAGATATTATGAGATATCAAAGGATAATCTCTTTTATGTTTAAATAAAACTCCCACCTCAAGCTAAAGCTTAATAAGTGAAAACTATATTGCCATTGGTTTAAATTGGAAGCTGGAATCTAACACAACACTATAAACATCACTTTATGCCATGAGGAAAACTAGAGGCCAAATGCACAACATACCGATGTGAGACGCTTGGAAGGTAGGTGACTTAGTCCCCTTCAATGTGACAGTGTTGAACAATCAACCAAATACAAGCAGAAAAATGTAGACATCTGAGAAGACCACGAGGCCAAGGGCATAGACAGAAATGCAGAAAACCGCAAAATATGAAAGATGTGACCAGCAGTGGAGTACGGAGACAGACACGGATGAACAGGGCAGTAGAGCCAGACCAAAAAGGGAAATGCAAAAGATGAAAAATTGTCAGATGTGAAAAAAACGACCACTTCTAGAAAGAGAACAACTAGGCAAGCAAGGCAGTGCAAGAAGCAGCAGAATACAGTAGCAGATGCGCCCTCACATTCTGGTGGAAGTGATGGAACTTGGAAGTGACTTGTTCATGAAAGAGAAGCAGCGTGTGGATTATCAGGCACGACATTTTTGACAGGGTTGGACATCTCTAGACAAGGAGAAGCTCATGATATGATCGTTGGTCAGATTGGATGATGGTGAATGGTGGCGGCAGCACCGGAGAAGTTCTGAAGGTGGTTAGATTGTTGGAAGGTGGATTTGGGCTGCGAGAGTAATAAATGTAAAACACCTATCAACTACGCTCCAGTAACGCACCATCTAAACTACTAATTATTATATAACATTAATATCACTTCTCATATTTCAACAATTACTTTTTTCAAATTTTCACCCTCTTAATAACATAATCTCATGAACGGTGAGATGCTCCACTCGCTCATTTGCAATCTCTACCCTGTGTTATTGATTTTAAGAGTATACTAGATACCCAATTGACATGTTAGCCTTTATGAATCAAGTTCGTCTAAATTCATGAAAGCTCCAAGTTTAATTGAAACCTCTTGTTTGATTGCCTTGCCTCTACCATGCAACATTGAACATAAAAATGGACCCTACATAATTTTTTGTTTAACTTGTCCCTAACATTTACAAACAGTTTCAATATCATCCTTCCGTTATACGAGGATGAGGTGGATGAAGGGAGAGTTAGAACTTAGAAAGGGTATTGTAGGAAACTTTCTTTCCTCTTAAAAGTTTCTGTCACATGTTTTATAGAAGTATGATTTTTGAAACAGTTTGTAAACGTTAGGAATGATTTTGACCCAAAAAAAAAAGTAAAAAGTTTATGGACCATTTTTATTTTCACCCTAATTTGGAAATAACTTTATACATAACACAGCAAAAAGCATCAAGCTAGAACCTACCTTGAGTGCAGCCTGCCATCGACACCCTTTGATGGCCTCATCCAAGGCTTCAAGAACAGCCTTGGGCCATAGCTGCCTGTGCTTCCATGACTTCCCTTTGTTTTCCACCCCTTTGATGGCAGCTTCCGTTCGCAGAATCCGTGATAGGTCCTTGTTGGAATCCTTTTGGATCCCAGAAGACAATGGTTTCAAGCCTCGCTTCATGAATTCAACACGAAGTGGGAACGGTGGATTTGGAGCGGTGTTGTGGCTGTGTTTAAGGAATTCCGTTGAATGCATGAAGGGGGATGTGGAGGAGACGGAAGAGGCCCATCTAAGGCAAGTGGAATCCACGAGATGAATCTCCATTGGAGATTGTGATTTCTGTGAGGCAGGTTGTGCTTGCGGGAATGAGAGGACGAGCACAACTTCTACTAAATTAAAATTCAAATGCATTTAGCAATCCCATTGATCCACATTTTGGCACCACATTCATGCGTTTTCCCACCATTTTTCCCTAGCAAATCATGACCATTACCCTTCATGCTCATGCATGTCAATTTTGATGTGTTCTGCAACAAAGCACTGATAGTCAATGGCCAAAATGATGCATGTCATATCTATATGGGAATGAAGCATGCATGACGTGACAAATCAATTGGATTCCACGAAGTGAGTTGATGTTAGGCTTCGTGCAGTTAATGCACAAGATGCTGAACTATAGATGATGCACACAGATTCTCATAATAACTTTGAGCATCAGCAATATTATATGCCCCTATCTGTATCTATAAGTACCAACCTTTAAATCATAATCATAAGCAAGTGCAGAGCACTTTTATGATTTCCATCAAAGTATCTATGTAAGCATTATTTATATCTTGCACCTTTTTTAGCCAATTCTTATGTCTAGCGTAGGAAGCGTATTTGGCTAATTCCTACTTCAAGGATTCTTAGGCACATATAGTCTTAAACTTTTAATTCCTCAAGCTTTTAAATGTCTTTCCAAGACATACAAGATTCATAATTTCACCATACAATTCGCATATCCTTCATTACTTAATATGAAACTCAAAGCTTAAAATTCATATTTCTCTTGATTACAACTCTTCCCTAGACTTTACGAAAACTACATTTATCAAAATTCTAATTTTAAATTACTTTTAGTTTCAACCAAGTTAACTTAATTACTCTAAGAAACTAAAAATTAGAATTCTTGATTCATAATTTCTAATTAACCATCATTTAATGATAACCTACGGATAATTCTTAGTGATTACTTGAATTGTTTACTAATTTACATTATTCTAAACTATTAAATTATCTTCTTTATTTTTAACTCTAATTACTTACATGACAACAACTCTAATGGTACTCATTAAAAAAATCTAGTTACATTTTCTAAGTCTAGTAATTAATCCAAAAGCCACCTAATCCAATTAGTTCTCTAGCCACACAAACCCATATTTCTGCTCTAATTAACCTATATAAATCCTAGTTGACCACTTGCAAAGCTTAAAAAAGCTTATTCCTAAGCTTAGAAGTTAGAACATTAATTACCCACTCTAACCGATATCAACATGTGTTAATAATCATCCCATGCATCATCATTTTAAGCTCAGTTAAACCATAAAAAGCTATTATCAACAACATCATCAACTCAATAATCACAATTAACCAAAAAATCCTACCTCAGAGCTTAATTTGATAGTCACAGAATTTCAGGGATAAAGGCAGTTAGCAGAAGCAGCAACAGCTCGGGCAGTTTCAGCGGTGACATGGACGTCGGCTACCACTACAACTCACGGAAGCAGCTCAAATAAGACAGAACAGAACCAGCGATGCAGCTCGAATCCGGTGAAATAGGGGCAGTGGAAGAGAGAAGGCAGAGGTGACGGCGTTGGAACAGGTTCAGAAGCAGAATCGGCAGTGGTTCCGGCAGCTTCAACGGCAGCAGTTCCAGCGGACAGGGACGGCAGGGCGTGGTAGCAGCAATGGCAGAGACGGAGGCAGAATGGTGGCTCTGAAAAAGCAAGCAACAGTGGCGGCAGCGGTTTCTCCCGGCGACTCTTCCTCTTTCTCGAGCTCGCCTCTCCTCGCTTCTCTTCTCAACCTCCCTTTCTCACGGTCTCACTTCTCCTCGCTATGAATAAATACATCGAGGCCTCTAAAATTGGGTTTAAATGAAATGAAAGGAAGATATTTTTGGAAAGGAAATAATGAATAAAGAGAATATACTTTTTTCAAATGTAGACGAGTTGAGGGATCGATTAAAGAGAATATACTTTAGACTCTCCTGTTTGAAACATGTGCCCTATAATCTTGAATTATTAGTTAATGAACACTAATTGGTTGAACTTCATTGCCTTTTCTTTTAAACCTGACTGATAAAGTATAACATGTTCATCATGCTCTTTTTTTTTTTTTTTTTTGCGTTTTCGTGTCAGTCTTTCACTTTTTATTTTAATATTTTTCCCACTCACCTAAATTGGCAATCTGCTCCTACTTGTATCATAAGATTCTATTCCAACCATTTTATATGGAAGTTTCATTAGGTTAGGTAATGCTTTGATCAAATCTTGATGCTGCATATCCTCATAACTTGTATTTAATTTTCTACTACTATTTCATCTTCCTTCATATCTTCTTCCATTGGGAATTTGTCTGTAAAATATTCAAGCACAAAGATGATCAGTTGGGTAACTGGAGATCCAACTGATAGCTTCTGTTTTTCATATTGGAACTTCCTCTCATTGAGCACGCACCGGGAGTGGACTTAGATAGGCTTCCTTCTGTATTAAGTGGTAAGCATTAGGAAAAGCCTGCCTTATGTATATGCAAATATTTTGTAAAGTTCGAATCATGCTGTTTTCATCTCGTACAGATATTGTATGCGAACTAATTATCTTTTATTAAACCAGTTTTAAAAGGAATGTCTATATTTATGTGCACTTAATGGGAAGAAAGATGCAGTGATGATATTCTGGATGTTAAATTCTTATTGGGTTGGTGCTTGATGGATTATTTCCCATTACACATGGTTCAGAAAATAAAGAGTTTGTGCTTCAAATGCTGAACACTTTGTTTTCATTAAGTTTTATAGATCGTGGTGACATGTAAGACGATTCCTATGCTGTCTCAGACTGTTGGTATTTCATCTGACCTGGATAATGTATGAAATTAGTATGACTAGAGTGGTTTGATTTTCACCAAATATAGAGATGCGGTTTTTTTTTCCCTCTAGGTTTACATACAGCATATGTGCTCATACTGTAATTTTTAAGAAACTTGGTTGGGGAGTGCGTACATGGAGGTCTTCCCTTGCATCTAAGTAGAGTGGAGAAATTTCACATTGACAGATCTTTGATTTCTTAAGTTAAAAAGGTCACTACCTTATTTTGTGTATGTCTTCTAATCCACATGACTTATGCTTATAAGCGCCTAATTGCTTAACAATTGATGCTTGATACTTGCAGATAATGTGTTTGATTGGATTGTCATAACTTCCCCGGAAGCTGGTTCAGTCTTTCTAGAGGCATGGAGGTAAGATTTTAGATCTTGTTTGAGTACTTTATGCGGAACTACTGGAATATTTTAAATGATTTTGAAAAAAAATTGCTCAAACATCAGGATAATATTTTTTCAACGATTCTCTTTATTGACTTGTATGGTTTGTTTATAGTCCTATGGCCGGAATACTTGAAATGCAATTTTGTTATGTTACATGTGAACCAAATGTCTATATGATCTCTAATCTAGTTTGTGCCTGAATTGTCATACTTGCAAATGTGAAATTGCCGCAAGATTTCTTCTTATATAAAACTGTTTGATGCATTTCGTAGTTGTACAGATAAATTATTATAGACAAAATTGCACAAGAAACAAAGGTTTCCTTTTATGTCATTCTTTACAGTATTATTCTTTTTATTTGCAATTTTACATCATTTTCTTTTGGTACTTTGTTTCTTAAATACTTTGCTTTTTAACAAATGATTGTCCTAGCCTTGTTTGTTGTCCTTAGAGCTGCTGGGATGCCTCATGTCAAAATAGGCGTTGTTGGTGCCGGCACTGCAAGCATTTTCAAGGAAGCTATGCAGTCTTCAAAGCAATTGCTTGATGTTGCCTTCGCACCATCAAAAGGTATCCGTGTGTATTCATGTAGGCTGAATTTGTATTATGCTCCCCATTTTTGCTTCTTTATCAAGCTGGATAACTAACTTAAGAAATATAAAGTAACATCTCAAAACTCGCAAGTATTTTGGGGTATTAGAGGAAAATGTGGGTAGTTCCAAGATATGCATCTTGATAGGGCAGGGCAGGAGATTGCTTTGCTTTGGTTCTGTGCTTCAGTGGTTCTTAGTGAAAGTGAATTGGGAGTCTAACCACACAGTAGATTAACATGTTGTTTAGTGTGAATCTGGAATTTTAAGCCGAGTCTTTTGGAAGTGAAACTTAATATGGATTTGATGATTTTCAGCGACAGGAAAGGTTTTGGCTACAGAACTTCCAAAGATTGGAAATAAAACAACTGTTCTATACCCTGCTTCTGAAAAGGCCAGCAATGAGATTGGTAATAGAGTTATTATTTTGCACCTTTCAAACTTGGGTTTTGTATAACATTCGCTATTTTGAAGCTAATTGATATGCTAATCATCTGTGTGATATTTATATAACCAGAGGAAGGACTTTCCAAGCGTGGATTTGAGGTGATTAGGATGAATATATACACAACGGTAAAAGATTTTAGCTTTCGTGCTGGTTTCCTTTTTTCTAAAAATATATACGGTCCAATACTTAAGTACTTCCTTGCAAGCACCACATGTTGAATGTGTGTTTTATGTCATTAATTAGATTTAATTATTATAATTGTAATATTTACTAATGTTAAAGTGATCTATTTCACAGCCTTCTTGGAAATTTACGACAGTTTGATTCTCACTTATTTGACAGGTGCCAGTTCAAAATGTAGACCAAATGGTTCTTAAGCAGGCACTTGCTGCCCCTGTTGTCACTGTAGCTTCACCATCTGCTATTCGGTTAGCCTTTGGTTTCTTCTTTCTCTTTTTTATTGTGAATTTTGATTCTTGAATTTTAAAAGAATTCATATTTACTTCAAATCTAGGAAATGATTAATTATTATGTTTGGATTTGGTATTTCAGTTCTTTGCTTGTTGGATATATGTATTGAACACGATGAATCCAATAAACTATTTCAACTTCCTAACTGGGTGCTGTCTTTGTCCCTTACTAGTTAAGCCTAATACTCATATTACAAGAATCCTGGAGTATTTG
Source organism: Arachis ipaensis (assembly GCF_059453495.1). NCBI lineage: Eukaryota > Viridiplantae > Streptophyta > Magnoliopsida > Fabales > Fabaceae > Arachis > Arachis ipaensis. The sequence continues at coordinate 127,654,173 of NC_142442.1, read as the reverse complement.
GCAAGTTGGCCGTCTTATTTTTAATTTTCTAAATAGAAATAAGTAGAATTTTGTTCTTAGCAAGTTCAGTCTTATTTATTTAGCACGTCACTCAGTTATTTTTCATTCTTCCTTTTATATATATATATAGAAAAGAGAAAACGAAATTTACTGGTTTTTGTCATCTGCTGCTACAGTGCTTGGAAGAATCTTCTTTCTGATTCAGAGTGGAACAATTCTGTTGCATGCATTGGCGAGACGACTGCTGCAATGGCAAGAAGATTAGGATTCAGAAATGTGTACTACCCAACACAACCAGGCCTGGAAGGGTAAATCGCAAATCCTCTATGTGCATTTCTCTTAAGTATTCAGTGCCTATTCTATGTGCTGAGTACAATTTTCCTGCCTGTCATCATGTAGAAGTTTTCTTTTTAACAAAGCTGATTTCTATTTCCACGTTTTATTTCTTTTTTGAATATATCAGGCTTTGGTAACATGGGAATGACTCCAGTTTCAATAAATCATTCTTATTATAATTCATTATATCAGGATTTTTAGTACGAACAGAATTCTGTTGCTCTCTGTGTTGCTTTAAAATCTTGTTAATACAATCCGTTTCTGAGAACCTTCCTCCTGCTGCAGCTGAAAGCATTCTTGAAGCACTAGGATCATATGATGAACTATTGAGGTAATCATCTGCACTTCGTAGCAACGGGAGATGTTTCCAGCGTTTTACTGCCAGAGAAATAACCTATATAGTGATTTTACTTTGGGAAGCATTTACTTCTCATGTATTTTAGGTTTATAGAGGATATCATCAGATGAGTGGTAAATAGTCTTCGTGATGTAAATACCGTCCATAATTTTATTAATTAATGTTGATTTAATGATCCTGTTGGCCGAATATGTGAGTTTCCACAGGACTGAAAAAAAAAAAAAGATTTAGTATCTAAATTCTAAACAACAAGACAAGTCATGCGGTTCACTAGGAATCTAGGATGAGATTTTATCTGATTTAAAGTTAATTAATGGATTACTTTATCCCCGTCTCCTCAAATTTAAACAATCCAAAAGATGTGCAAGTAAAATAATTCAACCGACAAAGAATAAAGTATGATCAAGAAAAATTAACCACATCAACATGAGTTAATTATCACACTACTTTCTAGTACAACAAAATGATGAACAACACATTCCACCAAAATACTATCAAATGTTTTGACATAACATTCACATTGTTTCTTTTTTTTTTCTTTTCTGTTTTTGGTTCAGAACATTCACATTGTTTCAAATAATACATAAGGAACTATGGTACATGCAATTGTTTCATATGAAATTAATAGTTAAAAATCGTTAGACGATAATTTTATTAAATTTGTCAAATTATTTAACGATTTTCAAATATTAATTTTACATGAAAATATCTATATGAGTTTTTATCTAAAATTATAACCTCTTGAAATAACACTTTTTCACAACAAAGATGACATGAAGATGCCACCATAAAATATAATTTAGAGAAATTCTTGGATTCTAACAATTTTTTTTTATATTATTTACTCCAGTACAAATACTAAATTATTTTTGATAAATAAATTTTATTAGTTTATATGTATAAATTCTGAAATATGTAAATGTAAATTATATTGATTTATGTATGTAAAATTTTGATAAATTAAGTATAAATTATATTCTTTTTGTGTGCAAAATGTTTATAAATATTGATCTAAATTATTGATGACAAAAAATGATTATATTTGGCGATGTAGCATTTCTCTATAATTTATATTGCTAAATGCCTAAATGCTAATAATTCCTACCGCGTGATTAAGTAAACTAGAGATGATGCCTAAATGGATCGGTGGAAGTGCTAATTGCTGTTGGCGGCTACTATTGTACAAACCGTAACAAGCTAAGTGGCCATACATATAATTAAATGGAAATTTGATCTTAAAACTGAAAAGGCCTCCAACTTAAGCGCACAGAAATAATGGAAAAAAGCATAAAGAATGTGACATGACTACTATAAAATAAGCGATAAGGACAATGATTTTTTTCGTTGGAGAAGAGGACAATTATTTTAGTTGCACGACAATGCAACCCCATTTCATTATCAAACTGAAAATAAAGCTTCAAACGCGAAAAGTAAAATGATTCACTTTATTTGTGGAAGACTATAACCATTAGGAGTTGCATGTCTTTTACTATGTCTTCACTCTTTATGTATGTGCCACTGTGTGGACTATTAGTAGTCTCTTTGAAATACAGAGCACCAAAGCATCTTCACCAACCAACATATGGTAATAGAATCCCTTCACTCAATTAATTGAATTCCTTGTTCTTTTTTTTTTTTCCCAAGCTACAATGGACATATATAGAAGGCCATCTGAATTTGTTTCATCTATATTATGTATAAGTGTTGGATGATCCGGGGAGGGAAAAAAAAGCAACTGATGTACAAGCATTCCACATTAACACAAGATACGGAGAAGGGCTGTATCCAAAATAAATAAATCAATCAAATTCATTATTTGTTTATAAATTATGGATCAATGATGTTTTACACATCAACAAGGGGATAATTACACTCTTCTTTGTAGTTGTGGAAACTTTAAAGATGAAAACTAAGAGGTGATGTTAGTGGGTCTGAAATGTCTGCTACTGCATAAGAAAATAACAGATGGATATTGCTGCTCTGTTTCTAAAGATAATTAAAGAGATTCTGATCGTGCTTTTTAGCATAAAGTGCTAGCTTTCTAAGTCTTCTATGAAACTATCCAGCTAATGAATTATTGATAACTTTCTACAACACACTTGAATTGTATTTCTAATACATGATTATGCTATTTTGCGATTTGCTTGCTGAGTCATAAGACAAATTATAAATTATAAATTACAATTACGAAATAAAAAAGTTTAGTATTAAGCAAATCTCATTTTAAGTAAGCAAAAATAAACATATTTTAATTATTTATATATTTATCTCATTTACGATATAAGTTTTGGTCTCCTAATATTTTGTTTTGTATTTCTATTTTGAGACATTTAGTAAATAAGTCTTTTCAATTTCATGTTATATATATTGGTTACTTCTACTTCCTTCTTATTGAACTAAAGGATAAACTACCAAAAATATACTTAAATAATTTTATTGTTGATAAAAATACACTTGAATTTTGTTATCGACAAAAATGTCCTTCAATAATTTTAAAATGCGATAAAAATATTCAACATTAAATATGTATTTCTCAAAAAATGCTTTAGAGATTGAATTTTGATGTAATTTTTTGCAAGTATGATTAGAAAAATGAGACATTATTATTCTTAAAATTCGATAATTTTTTGCTAAGTATATATTTTTTGTGATTTTTTAAAAGTATTTATTTTTTGCTAGTATATATTTTTTCAAAAAAATTATAAAACAATATATACTTAGTGAAATTCACCAAATTTTAAAGATAAAAATATCTCATTTTTCTAATCATGCTTGCAAAAAATTGCATCAAAATTCAATCTCTAAAACATTTTTTGAAAATACATATTTAATGTTTGACATTTTCGTCGCGTTTTTAAATTATTTGAGGATATTTTTATCAATAACAAAATTCGAGTGCATTTTTGTCAGCAACAAAATTCTTCAGATGTATTTTTGGTGGTTTGTCCTAAACTAAATATTTCATTCAAAATTAATAAACTCTTGGATGTGGACATGTGGTACTATTATAGACTATAATGCACGGATACGGGATACGACACGACATGGGATACGCCAATATATGAATTTTAAATTTTTATAGGATATGGGAACACGCATATATATAAATATAAAGTATTTTTTAGATAAATCGTAATGATATTTTGATATTTTATTGATAGTAAAATATAATTAATTTTCAAATTATTTTTAATATCTTATTTTAATTATATAAAATATTTTTTGTTTTAATAAATAATAATATATACTATTTCTAAATTTATTTAAGAATACATGTTAAAAATAAGATTAGATATGTTGACACGTGATAATACTTAAGTGTGTTTAAACGTGTTCGAAAAATAATTTTTTTTTATTAAGATATGGTTAGACACAAAAAATACCCGTACCGAACGAGTGTCGATAAATATCGTATTCAAAATGTATTCCACACACAAATACAATAACTTAACAAAATATCTATACTTTATAGATTATAGGGCTTGGTCTATATTTATCAAGAATAATAGATGTTTTCATCGAAGACCAAACAAAATATGGGAATGGTATTGTTCCAGCAGGAAACGATGTCAGATTACTACTATGTTGGTTAATTTATGAGTAGTTTACTTTAATTTTAGGGTAAATTATCATAAAATGTACCTGAATAATTTTGAATAATTTTGTAGTTGACAAAAAATGCATTTAAATTTTGTGATCAACAAAAAACTTTAAATAATGTAAAAATGCAATAAAAATGTTTTTAAAAAATTATTATTTTTGTTAGAGTATAATTATGATCAATTAGCATTATTTAGTATATCTGAATATTTATTATAGGATATTACGTTTTTATTGTTTTAATTCTTTTAGCACCTATAAATATCATTTCATATTATATCATTCTACACAACTTGAATACACAGAAATATTTTTTCTATTGGTCTCTCTTATCCTTTTTAATATGGTATCAAAGTCATGAGATACTCTTTGAAGAAGATATGTTGTTTTTCTTCTTGTGAAATCATTGTATTTTTCATACTTTTCTTCAGTGCCATTTGTTTTCCTCTCTTTTATCAATGCTTTGATGTTTTTTCACCTAATCGATTAACTCATTCACTACCTACTTATTCTCATGGAGAAATCATATGTTTTTCGTCACCTTCCGATAGTTTGTCATCTCTTCGCACTTTGTCACTTTTTAGCAATTTTTCGATAATTTGCCATCTTTTCGGTAGTTTTTTGGCAGTTGGTAACTCTTGCCGCAATTCCGTCTGTGCTTCTTTGTGGCAGTTTTGTTTGTGCCTTCTTGTGACAGTTTCATCTACACTTCCTTCCAGCAGTTCCGTCTGTACCCATTCTATCAGTTTATGCAATTTTTTTTTATTTCGTTGTTTTAAATAAGTTTCAAACACTTGAGTTTGAGAGAGAATATTAGAGTATAATTAGGATCAATTAGATCAATTAGCATTATTTAGTATATTTGAATATTTATTATAAGATATTACGTCTTTATTATTTCAATTCTTTTAACACTTATAAGTACCCTTCTATATTGTATCATTCTACAAAACCTGAATACACAAAAACATTTTTTCTATTGTTCTTTCTTACCCTTTCTAACAATTCTTTTAAATGACAAACGACTTTTGTATTTGACAAACTACTTACGCATTTGATTCAAAATTTTATAAGAATATTTAGATAATTATTTAATAAATACACACAAAAAATTGGATAAAATTTTGATCTATATATTTTTTTTCATTTTTTAAAAGTATTATTAGTTGTTAACAACAAGTCACAAAAAATATATATTTACTGAAAAATTACTAAATTTTAAAGATAAAAATATCTCATTTTTCTAATCATACTTACAAAAAATTATATCAAAATTCAATCTCTAAAGTATTTTTTGAGATTACATTAGATATTTTTGTCGCATTTTTAAATTATTTAAAGGCATTTTTATAACACATTTGAGTATATTTTTATCAATAACAAAAATATTTGATTACAATTTTGGTAATTTATCCTTAATTTTACTATAAAAGCTCCATGTTTTTATGGTCACAACTCACAAGATAGCATGATGTAGTGTAGTGGTTTTGCTTCTTTAATGCAAATGTGCTTATTCTTAATAAGGAATCTAATAGCTCTTGCACTGGCTATTATCATCATTAGATACCAAGCTCTTTTCAACAGAAATAGACAATGCGGCAACCTCAATTGTTGCGTGAGATAACAGCAATAATATATTATGATTACCATAAATTCCGTAATGATCATGCATGCTCCTCCTTTCTACCCTTAGCAGGAATAACTTCTTGAAACGGTTAAGAGCTAGGCACTCACCAAATCCTTGCAAATATTGTACTCTATATCCTTTGGTATTGGTTAATGAGGTAGAGAAAGATTACATTTTTCTTTTATGACTTTAGTTTTCTGCCATTTTCGTTTGATGGCTACGGGCTCATAGAAAAAATTTTGGGTTAAATACGATTTTGGTCTTTAAGTATAGGTCGAAAAATTTTTTTGTCTCTAACATTTTTTTATATAAAAAAGAACAATTTTAAAATTACATTAAACCTTAAAAATGATTTTGAATGCAAAAAAGGTTAAACACAAAAAAATTTTCGACTTATACATTAAGAGACAAAATCGTACTTAACCTAAAAATTTTGTATCTTTAGAAAACATAAATAATATTTACACTCTGCATTATTTATTTTGTCAGTTTGAAATTAATTTTTAATTTATTAATATTTTTAAAATTTATATTAAAATAATAATTAATATAATATTAATATAAAAGACAGTTAATTAATCAATTAATTTACTTTTAAAACACTTAAATTTCTCGGCTCATGGCTTTTGAGATTGATAACTGATCATTTGTCAGCAGAATTACCGCAGACTGCATCATTGGGGAAGCAAACAACAATTTGTAATGTCTAATGTGATAATAATGTCTCCAATGATTGCCATATATTTTTCCCAAATTACATTGGCTAATTGTTATTATGATTGGTCAAGCAATAATAATACTTAGTACTACTATTAGTCTATTAGTCTTGATTCTACTACTAATTTCGTTTACGTGAGAACTAATTACTAGCATTAGCAAGTACTACAACTTTTTACAGCTGGCGAATCTTATCCTATATCCGCAACTAGTCAATATTGATTAATGATTAATGATTTGTGATAAACAGAAATATCATAAACGTAATTAATTTCTTCACGAAAATGTTATACAATCTGGTGATGTTGGAACTACACCAGGAATAAATTTGACAAATTAAACAAGAGCAATGAAGTATAAGCCACTTGTCTGTCGAATCACGAGGTCAAATCTCAATTGAAAGAGGTTTACTGTATCTCACATAAAAATTATTAGAGTAAATTATCAATTCTTCTTCCCAAATATTAGAACGCCGACAAAAATGATCTCTATTTTTATTAACGATAAAAATACTCCTCAAATATTAAAAAATGTTACAAAAGTATTTAAGCGTAAAAAAAAAAGTTTATTTCGTTATAGAATTCGCTGAAGTGGCAAACAAATTTATTAATATGGCATCCGTTATATGTAATCCCGTTAAGTTTTTAATTCACTTCCAATTTTAAAACTCTAATTTTTTCTAGGATCAATTATCAATCAGCAAAAAAACTACTAGATTCCATTATATCAAAGCAACCAAACAACTCAACTAGACATGGTTCATTGTCATACTTTCGTTTTATCCTCGTTTATTTACAACACTCTGAGAGAGAGTGTTTGAGTAAGATGATATTGGCGACGAGTAATATCATTGTTGTTGTTGTCGTCGTTGCTGAATTGAGAAGGGAATGGCGAAAGACGAAGAGAGAGAGATAGACAGAGAAAGAGAGGGAGAGAGCAATGCAGAAAGAACTGTAGAAGAAGAGGCAACATCGTACTTGAGCAGAGAACTGTAAAAAAAATGTTGTTGCAGCACTTCGACGAGGAAGAAGATGTTGTCATTGTTGCAATTTCGGGAGAGTGACTGAGATCTATTGTTGTTGCAGTGGCTTCCGGGAGGTTTAGGGGAGGGGGAGGGATAGTGTAACGAAGATGTTGTTGTTCTTGTGACTGCTTTGAGGAGATTTGGGGAAGGGGAATAGAGCGACTGAGATGTTATTTGTTCTTATTGTAGTTGCTTTGTGGAGTGAGAGAGCGAAGGAAAACAAAGGAAAAGGAGGAAGAAAATGGGTATAACGGAATCCGTTTAACACTATAGCTAATTCCATTAACAGAGTAGACTTTTTTTATAGCTAAGTATTTTTATAGCATTTTTCAATATTTGAGGATTATTTTTGTCATTAACAAAAATAGAGATTATTTTTGTCAGCGTTCTAATAATTCAGTGGCAGAATTGATAGTTTATTCAAATTATTTTTTTTTTTTTGAAAGTAAAAGAGCTCAACACATTAGAGTGGGGCAAACAGTATCAAACAAAACAAACAGACATGCAACTCCCACAAACTTCTTGAACAATAAACAACATCCCCACGTCATCTCCAGCATAGCCATCAACAACCCTAGGGATGCACACCTCTCCACACGTCGCAGCTAAGGATGGTCATTGTGATGATATCTTCTACGCTTTTCTTTTGATTCTGAAATATCCTCCTATTCCGCTCCATCCAAATGTGCCAAATGATTGCACAGAAACACCTTAACCGCTGCTTTCGATATTCTTTTCTTTTCTTCTTTTCTAGGTAGTAGAATCGAGTTAACTCGAACAAACTCGCTGAAAGCGTGATTCGAGTTTGCAAGTTTGATTTTATCTCATTTTGAGTCAAAATGATGTCGTTTGACCTTAAAGAAAACTGTTATTCATCATCTAGCTCCGATGCTTTTAGCCTCGGTCTTCTTTGTGCTTCTCGACCTTTTTCTTCCTCCATCATTTTTCGTCGCTCACTCGTTTTGTTTTTACTTTGTGTTTCTGACTATTGTTCTACTCCTGATTTGAGATTTTAAGTTTTAATCATTGCTTTTGTTTTGTGGTTGGACTTTTATCGTTGATTCGAGCTTTGTTTTTGTTTTGTGTTTGTGTTCTATTTCATACTTGTTGTATAATTGTAAAAGATTTAAATATATTTATTTTAATTTGTACTATTATTTTAATTTATTATTTGCTATATGGTGAAATTTTTAATTTTAAATATTTGTATTTGAGTAAATATATATCTTATGTATGATATATATTTTTTTTAAAAATAAACTAATAATAAGTAAACTCATTTATGAGTTGAGTCTATGAGTTAAATGTACGTGAACTCCACGAATTTACTTGCACTTGCGAGTTTAACGGCCTTGATCATTATTGTTATATATAGGGTTTGTTCTTGCTTGATAATTGAGGTATAACTCGTCCTTTAACTATTTACTCTGAGCCTCTTTATCTCCGCTCCGAGCTTCTTGTCTAAAAGAGGTACACCTTGATGCAAAGAGAACAAAAAAGGGGAGAAGTATATGCAAAAGGCACTCCGACGCTCAAGTCAGTATTTTGTAAGCTTATTCTCAAGTGATATTCAACTTACCTCAAAATGAATTCCTCCTTTTCTTTTATATTGGGAGTTCATGATCGAGGTTGTCATCTACCGAATTATAGTGGTAACGTATGGAGATCATAACATTTTGATTTGTTGTTATAATTTTAATGGCCGACCTATAATGTATATATCGAGTTTTTCTTGACCGACTTATAATGGTTATATCATAGCCCCCAAGCTGAACCTGGTGATATTTTAATAAAACAGGTTGAGTTTTAAATAACGATGTATAACTCGGCATATACGTTATAGGTGTAGAGCCTCCAAGTCAAGATACTTTATTAAAATGTCTAAAGAGAGAAGATGGTAAAATAAAAGAAAAAATTAATGAAAAGTTATTAATAAAGCACTACATTGATTAGACACGGTTCGTTTTCCTATGGTATTTGAGCCGTTGGTTTGAATGAAGGGTGGAGATTAGGTTGAGGATTTTCAAACAGTTTCATATATTGTGTCAATTTATTTCATTTGGAATCACAAGTGTGTTTCATAAAGGTAGAGGCTTTGAACTCAACAGTTTCCAAAAGGGGTTAAAGTATGAGCAAAAGAGGTTAGTGCATGCTTTTCTGTTTCTTTTCCTTCTTCTACCTCTCTGAAAGTAATGGGTGTTGAAAAATTAACGAAACTGCAGAAGGAGGATGATGGGTCATATAACTGGGTTGGGGAGGATGTCAAAATTTGTTGTTCTTTGTTTATTCATGAAGAGAGTGTGAGTGAGATTGATAAGCAGAAAATAGTGAGGGAGGATTCTGGTATTCATGTTGTGTTGTTGCCATGTACAAGGGTAGAACATGTCTTTCATAAAAGAAATGATTTTGAGTTCTTTTATATGCATAGCTGTATTTTGCAAGAGTTGCGTGTGAAACTGCCTTTTACAAATTTTGAATGCTTTGTTTTGAGGCAATTGAACTGCGCTCCATCTCAATTTCATCCCAATGGGTGGGCGTTTTTTAGATGTTTTATAATGGAATATTTGGAAATGAAACCTACATTGAGCCTATTTTTCTCTTTATTTCAAGCAAAGGGAGTGTGGAAAAGAAGTTTGGGTGAACTTAAATAGTTCTCCAGATTTAGGAATTTTTAAACTGTATAAATCCTCTTTAAAGGATTTTAAAGAAATGTTTCTGAAAATCAAAAGTATTGAAGAGAAATTCTCGTTTTGGGTGAAAAATTTCTCCTTTACTGGTGTTCTCAACTAATGCATATGCTAGGGCCAGAAGAAATTAATAGCAAAGATGCATGTGTAATAGAGTTTTTGTTGAGTCATATAAAGAATGGCAAGTTGAATCTATTTATGAGATACTTTCATGGGAAGATGATAAGGAGTTTGTGGTGAGGTATTTTGGTAAGGGATTTAATAATGTAGTGGAAAAATGGCTTTTATGTTACCTTGAATAATTTAGTACTTGTTTATTGTAGGTGGCAAGTATCCGGGCATGACTGCGACGACCTTAAGTGCTCAGCTTAGAAGTAAAAATGTGGATAAGGAAGGGTCATCGTCTAACCCAGAGGGGGATGGAGAAGGCAAGGCGAATCAATCTATTTCAAAAAGGAAGCCTATGGTTTTCAAAAAGAGGAAAACCGAGCTAATTGTTGTCGATGATGATGTTGATGGGCTGGAAAGGGGGTCTCGCTGGAGGAGATGACTAATTTTGTGAGTAACCAAAAAAAGTTGCACTCTTTTTCGGAGGTGGGTGATGGGACATCCATTTGGGATAAGAACTTTCCCTTCTTGGTGGTGACCGATGAGGTTTTGTAGGCTTCGTCTGACACAAAGCTGGCTATGGACATTGGTGATGTTGCCATCGATTAATATATGCAGGTATTCGTATGATTTTTGTAGTTTTTTTATTTTGTGAAGAAAGGATTTTTGATGATATGTTGGTCAGATACTCGGCTTGCATTTGGCAAGTATTGGTCGAAGCCAAGAAAACAAGCACCAGAGATTGATGGAGAAAAATGACTCTGAGAATTTGAGAGTAGAAATTGCTGAGAATAAAAAATTGATATCGGAGTTGAAGGAAAAAGTTGTTTATAAAGAGGAGGAATTGAAAACTGCTAAGAATGCTTGTGAGAAGGATGCCGAGCTTTTGAAAAAGAAGAAGAATGATATGGAGGATATGAAGAATCAAATGATAGAGACAACTCTGAAAATGAAAAATTTGGAAAGAGGAAAAGAGGTTGAAATTTTAGATGTGTTTGCGGAAAGTTTTGAGAGAGCTGTTAGTCAAGCAAAGTTCTTGATTCCTAATCAAGACTAGAGTGCTATGGATCCGGTAAAAGTGGTGCACAAGGATATGCTTATTGATGATGATGGTGTTGTCCTTGTCAAGGAGGAGGGTGAGAATGGAGCGAAGAACTAGCTCTTTTGATTATGTTTTAGTTATTTTGAACTTGTTTTATTTTGTTAAGTATGATATAGACTTTGGTGGCTAGTTTGTAATATTTGAACTATTTGCATGATGTTAGTTGCATTATAAACAAAGTATTTAAAATACTTTAATGATGTGGAATGCCAATTTGAGATGTGTTCTAAATTTAGTCTTTTTGTAGATCTTGTTTGATTCGTTATTCCAATTTGAAGTTAAGACGACCTATTAGTCGGGACTGATAAGTTTTGTTGGAAATGAATTGTAAACGGAAAACTGAAAATGTCTGTTACATTGTAGTTTCATAATGAAACTTAATTGTTTAGTTGATATTTGAAAAGGTTCCGTTAAATTGACTCTTTCATAAAATATAGCTCAGGGAGTTTGAATAACCCTGAAAAATTAGTAACGATTTTATTGATTGATATAAGTTTTTATAGAATTTCATTCCAAAAATGTCACCATTAATGGATGAGATTATAATATGCGTGAAGCATTTGTTTGTAGTAAGATCGGAATGAGATATAAGTCATAAGTCTTGATAAAAAGATCTAGATCGGTAAAGGAGGAGAATATCGATTAATAACTCGGATATGAGAGAAAAAATTGAGTATATAATATTTGTGACCCTTGATTACAAAGGTGCAGATAGGCTTGCCTCGTTAAAATCTCTCCAAGCAAAACTCTTGTTGAAAAAAATCTTGTGAGTAGGAAAAAGAGTATAAGTCTGTCCCTGTCTTTTAACTATAATAGAGCTTTAAAGAGGAAGTATTCCAAGTATTAGGTAAAGTGGTACCATTTAGATATTATAAACGGTATGCGCCGTTTTCTAATATTTCAATGACTTGGAATGGTCCTTCCCAATTTGCTGCTAGTTTTCCTTGTGATGCAGGTCTTTGTGCCTGTTCAGTTTTTCTGAGTACCAGGTCGTTGACGTGAAAAGATCGGGGGTTGACTCTTTGGTTATATCGTCGAGTTATGTGTTATTGCATAGCTCGGTGATGTAGTGTCGCTTCACCTCGGATTTCCTCAATGGTATCTAAGTCAATTTGCCAAGCTTCATTTTGTAATTAAGAATCAAAGAATTGAGTTTGGAGGGATGATTGTGAGACCTCCAAGGGAATCATAGCCTCAGACCCATATACTAGTCAAAAGGCATTTCCTTTGTTGTTGAATGGACAATAGTGTTGTAACACCAAAGAATTTTTGGAATAAGCTCGGCCCAGTGCCCTTTAGCATCGTCTAGCTTTTTGCGTAAGGCATGCAAGATGACCTTATTGGCTGCTTCGGCTAAGCCATTTGTTTGTGGATGTTCCACTGAAGAAAAATGTTGTGTTATCTTCAGGTTTTGCCAAATTTCTGATCGGCAAACTGGCAACCATTGTTAGTGATAATGTGCCGACGTATACCGAATCTACATATGATATACTTCCAAACAAAGGAAATCATTTGTTGAGATATTATTTTAGCTAATGGTTGAGCTTCAATCCATTTGGAAAAATAATTGATAGCAACTACTAAAAATTTTACCTGACCTGGTGCTAATGAAAAAGGGACGAGGATATCAAACCCCCATTGGTAAAAAGGCCAACTTACTTTAAAATTATGCAAGATCCCAGCTAGAATATGCATAATTGGGGAGTGCTTTTGACAATTCAAATAAGCTTTGACTTTGGCATTGCAATCTTGCTGTAAGGTCAGCCAAAAGAATTCGGCACGAAGTATTTTTGAGAATAAGCTTCTTGTTCCCACATGTGTACAACAAATTCCTTCATGGGCTTCTGCTAGAGCTAGGTTGGTCTCTAACCTGGAAAGACATTTTAACAACGGATGAGAAAAACCTTGTCTATATAGAAGATTATTTAATATTGTAAAAAAGGATGCTTGTTATCTAAACTTTCGAACATTATTAATTTATGGTGGGATATCTCCAGTTTTGAGGTATTGGATATAGGGCCATCTCCAATCTTCTTCTTGAGTGACACTTAAAAGCTCGGTTAGATTGATACTTGGGGTGAGCAAGGTAGATTGATAAAGAATGGAAATGTGTGATTGTGTGCTTGCAAGTTTAGATAAAATGTCAGCTCGGTGATTGTGTTCCCTAGGTATGTGATGAATTTCAAACTTAGAGAAATTAGAAATGAGAGATTTTACCATAGCCAGGTATTTTTCTAGTAAAGGATCTTTAACTTCAAAGACATCGTTTACCTGTTGTACAACTAGTAAAGAGTCACAATATACCTTGAGTTCTGAGATATGTAGGTCAATTGCTAACCTTAAACCTGCAATTAGAGCTTCGTATTCTATCTGGTTGTTACTTGCTTTAAAAGAGAGGTGCAAAGAATGTTCAAGGGCAAATCCATTACCATCTTCAAGGAGGACGCTGGCACCACATCCTTGTGGATTAGATGCACCATCCACATAAAGAGTCCATTCCATAGAATACTGGTCCAAATTAGGGACAGTGAACTCAGTGACAAAGTCTGCTAAGTATTGTGATTTAATCGAACCTCTGCTTTGATATTTGATGTCAAATTTGGAAAGCTCATCTGACCATCTTATAAGTCAGCCAGCTAGCTCTAGTTTATTGAGAACTTGTCTTAGTGGTTGGTCAGTCCGGATATTGATGACGTGACTCTGAAAGTATGGTCGGAGTCGTCTAGCTGAGAATACCAAAGCGAGAGCTAGTTTCTCTATCTTTGGCTAACGAAGCTCGGCATGCTGCAGTGACTTGCTGACAAAGTAAATAGGTCGTTGTACTTTTTCTCTTTCTTAACAAGAACAAAACTTATAACCCAGTCAGTAATAGATAAGTACATGAATAGGCTTTTGTAAGATAGAGGATTTTGAAAAGGTAGTGTTCCGAGGGTTACCTGAAACTGAAAGTCGATCTCGGACGAGATCTTCTGTGGTGGTCGGAGCTGTTGTGTCCGACTTGCTGGACCTTGAGATGTTGCTGATCCTTGATCACCGGAGGGTGGTGGTACCTGCAAGAGACTCCGATGCTTAAGTTAGCACGGGCTTTAAGCAGGTTTTTGTGTAGAATCAGAGTATGAGTTATACCTGGGTGCTCCAGTGTATTTATAGTGGTGTGGGCTAACCTTTCTAGATAAGATAAGTTAGTTATCTTATCTTATCTTTGAATGAAGTTGTCTTATCTTTTAGGCTAACCGCCTTTGGAGTGGGCTGTGTCCCTCTGTCTGGGTCTACTTGGGCCTTTATAACAATTGGGCCGAGCTCTTTAAGGGAGAGGTCGGTGGCCATCCAACCTGAAGAGGTCAGTCGTTCCTGTCTGAAGTCAGCTCGGGTCGCATAGCTCGACCCATGGTATGAACAGTGCCCCTGCTTGGGCTCGATCTTACCCTTAAGGTCGTGTCTTTAGACTTCGACCCTTTGAGGAAGTCAAGCTCGAGCATTTTTGTCTTTTAGTCGGTCTCTGTATAACTCCTGCTGGACTCCTTGAATGCGAAGCGTTTTTCTTTTTTCCTTTTTAATTGCGGCGCGCGTTGCGCTTTCTTGGGAACGTGCGAGGTTTAAATGCTCATTAATTTCCCTTCGCCGTTTTCCTTTTTTCCTCTTTCATTTCTCATTTTTAAATTTCAAAGAATCACTTTACAGTTTCTTCTCTCCTTTCTCTTCATCTTTTCGTTCGTTGTGGTGCTTCGTTCTCTCGTTTTCATGCCCCCAAGCCTATTTTCTTTTACCTGAAAGCGATTGTTTGGCGCGTCGTCCGCTCGTCTTTAAGCAGTTGTCGTCTTCTCCTCCACAGGTTGGTTTTTCTTCCTTTCACTTTTCAACAGTCGTTCTTTCTGCATGCCATCACTTGTCGCGTATTTCTCAAAGTTTTAATTTTTGCTTGAGTTTTGATTTGAAAAGTTTGAGTCTTTCTTCGAAAGATTGCATCTTTGTGCCTGATTGTCGCTATGATGTGCGTCTTTTTGTATTTCTGGTAGTTTTTGCTTCCTTAGGGCTTTTTGGCTTTGCCGCTGTTCCTGCATCTCTTCATACAAAGCTTTCGTTTGAATTGTTTGGTAGAGAAAGGTTGTAGCTTTGATGATGAATTATTGGTAGAAGAGAAAGGTTTGTAGGTTTTTGGATTTTTGCGTGGTCTGTTTGACGATGATGGCTTTTTGCTTGTTTGTTGCCTCCAAAGGGTGCCCCTGGACTTTGGCGTGAGTCTTGGGGTTTTCCTTTTACTGTCGTATCTGACACTTGCTATTTACTTTTATTGTCCGGGTTGTTTCCTTTTTGCCCGGGTTGTTTGGTAGTAATCCAATTTTTCTTTTTCATTCTGTAGGGATAGTTGGCCTATATCTTCCCAAAAAAATATTGTCAAGATGTCTTCGAAAGTTCCCGCTGGTATGGCCGATTGGCTGGATTCAATAGTTCTTATGTGTGTGACTATAGCTGACCCCGAGTATTGTGTACGACTTAGGAGATTTCATAGGATTTGTACTAATAGGGATGATGAGAAGAACTATGAACTGGTGTCGCCTGACCCTGAGGAGAGGGTTTGTTTTTCTTCTTTAACTCAGGGAGAACGTCACTTTTCTATGCGTATGACTACTTTTTTAGTTAGCTGGGTATCACCATCCCTTTTTCTGCTTTTGAGACCGACCTGTTGTGGTCATGTAATGTGGCCCCTTCTCAACTCCATCTGAACTCATGGGGTTTCATAAATATTTTTCAGCTGTTGTGTCAAGAATTGGATGTCCGACCTACCCAAACTCTCTTTCTACACCTTTTCGTGTTGACCAAGCCTGGGGTAGCTAAGAAGAAAGCCTCTTGGATTTCTTTCTGAGCTACTCAAGAAAAGAAAGTGTTTTCGATGTATGACGAGTCCTTTCGCGACTTCAAGAACTATTACTTTAAGGTCCGAGCTGTTGAGGGAGCTCGGCCCTTCTTTTTATATGAAAATAATGAACCCACCTTTCCTTTATCGTGGAAAGAGAATGTAGTAGTAGTCAAGTATCCCTGGGAGAGTCTGAGTGAAGTAGAACAAGCCTTTGTAGGTGTGTTAAAGGAGAACTGGGGGGAGCACCATCACCTGGATACAAAGAAGTTTTTGGGAGATCCTTCCCTTCTCCGAGCTGAACTGGGTAGTGGCCGACTTCTTTTTAGCCTTTCTTTTCTTTGTTTGTTTGCCGATTTATCCCTTTCTTACTTGGTTTTGCTGGCTTCTTTTTCAGAAATGATGAAGGAGGATGATGGGTCATATAACTGGGTTGGGGAGGATGTCAAAATTTGTTGTTCTTTGTTTATTCATGAAGAGAGTGTGAGTGAGATTGATAAGCAGAAAATAGTGAGGGAGGATTCTGGTATTCATGTTGTGTTGTTGCCATGTACAAGGGTAGAACATGTCTTTCATAAAAGAAATGATTTTGAGTTCTTTTATATGCATAGCTGTATTTTGCAAGAGTTGCGTGTGAAACTGCCTTTTACAAATTTTGAATGCTTTGTTTTGAGGCAATTGAACTGCGCTCCATCTCAATTTCATCCCAATGGGTGGGCGTTTTTTAGATGTTTTATAATGGAATATTTGGAAATGAAACCTACATTGAGCCTATTTTTCTCTTTATTTCAAGCAAAGGGAGTGTGGAAAAGAAGTTTGGGTGAACTTAAATAGTTCTCCAGATTTAGGAATTTTTAAACTGTATAAATCCTCTTTAAAGGATTTTAAAGAAATGTTTCTGAAAATCAAAAGTATTGAAGAGAAATTCTCGTTTTGGGTGAAAAATTTCTCCTTTACTGGTGTTCTCAACTAATGCATATGCTAGGGCCAGAAGAAATTAATAGCAAAGATGCATGTGTAATAGAGTTTTTGTTGAGTCATATAAAGAATGGCAAGTTGAATCTATTTATGAGATACTTTCATGGGAAGATGATAAGGAGTTTGTGGTGAGGTATTTTGGTAAGGGATTTAATAATGTAGTGGAAAAATGGCTTTTATGTTACCTTGAATAATTTAGTACTTGTTTATTGTAGGTGGCAAGTATCCGGGCATGACTGCGACGACCTTAAGTGCTCAGCTTAGAAGTAAAAATGTGGATAAGGAAGGGTCATCGTCTAACCCAGAGGGGGATGGAGAAGGCAAGGCGAATCAATCTATTTCAAAAAGGAAGCCTATGGTTTTCAAAAAGAGGAAAACCGAGCTAATTGTTGTCGATGATGATGTTGATGGGCTGGAAAGGGGGTCTCGCTGGAGGAGATGACTAATTTTGTGAGTAACCAAAAAAAGTTGCACTCTTTTTCGGAGGTGGGTGATGGGACATCCATTTGGGATAAGAACTTTCCCTTCTTGGTGGTGACCGATGAGGTTTTGTAGGCTTCGTCTGACACAAAGCTGGCTATGGACATTGGTGATGTTGCCATCGATTAATATATGCAGGTATTCGTATGATTTTTGTAGTTTTTTTATTTTGTGAAGAAAGGATTTTTGATGATATGTTGGTCAGATACTCGGCTTGCATTTGGCGAGTATTGGTCGAAGCCAAGAAAACAAGCACCAGAGATTGATGGAGAAAAATGACTCTGAGAATTTGAGAGTAGAAATTGCTGAGAATAAAAAATTGATATCGGAGTTGAAGGAAAAAGTTGTTTATAAAGAGGAGGAATTGAAAACTGCTAAGAATGCTTGTGAGAAGGATGCCGAGCTTTTGAAAAAGAAGAAGAATGATATGGAGGATATGAAGAATCAAATGATAGAGACAACTCTGAAAATGAAAAATTTGGAAAGAGGAAAAGAGGTTGAAATTTTAGATGTGTTTGCGGAAAGTTTTGAGAGAGCTGTTAGTCAAGCAAAGTTCTTGATTCCTAATCAAGACTAGAGTGCTATGGATCCGGTAAAAGTGGTGCACAAGGATATGCTTATTGATGATGATGGTGTTGTCCTTGTCAAGGAGGAGGGTGAGAATGGAGCGAAGAACTAGCTCTTTTGATTATGTTTTAGTTATTTTGAACTTGTTTTATTTTGTTAAGTATGATATAGACTTTGGTGGCTAGTTTGTAATATTTGAACTATTTGCATGATGTTAGTTGCATTATAAACAAAGTATTTAAAATACTTTAATGATGTGGAATGCCAATTTGAGATGTGTTCTAAATTTAGTCTTTTTGTAGATCTTGTTTGATTCGTTATTCCAATTTGAAGTTAAGACGACCTATTAGTCGGGACTGATAAGTTTTGTTGGAAATGAATTGTAAACGGAAAACTGAAAATGTCTGTTACATTGTAGTTTCATAATGAAACTTAATTGTTTAGTTGATATTTGAAAAGGTTCCGTTAAATTGACTCTTTCATAAAATATAGCTCAGGGAGTTTGAATAACCCTGAAAAATTAGTAACGATTTTATTGATTGATATAAGTTTTTATAGAATTTCATTCCAAAAATGTCACCATTAATGGATGAGATTATAATATGCGTGAAGCATTTGTTTGTAGTAAGATCGGAATGAGATATAAGTCATAAGTCTTGATAAAAAGATCTAGATCGGTAAAGGAGGAGAATATCGATTAATAACTCGGATATGAGAGAAAAAATTGAGTATATAATATTTGTGACCCTTGATTACAAAGGTGCAGATAGGCTTGCCTCGTTAAAATCTCTCCAAGCAAAACTCTTGTTGAAAAAAATCTTGTGAGTAGGAAAAAGAGTATAAGTCTGTCCCTGTCTTTTAACTATAATAGAGCTTTAAAGAGGAAGTATTCCAAGTATTAGGTAAAGTGGTACCATTTAGATATTATAAACGGTATGCGCCGTTTTCTAATATTTCAATGACTTGGAATGGTCCTTCCCAATTTGCTGCTAGTTTTCCTTGTGATGCAGGTCTTTGTGCCTGTTCAGTTTTTCTGAGTACCAGGTCGTTGACGTGAAAAGATCGGGGGTTGACTCTTTGGTTATATCGTCGAGTTATGTGTTATTGCATAGCTCGGTGATGTAGTGTCGCTTCACCTCGGATTTCCTCAATGGTATCTAAGTCAATTTGCCAAGCTTCATTTTGTAATTAAGAATCAAAGAATTGAGTTTGGAGGGATGATTGTGAGACCTCCAAGGGAATCATAGCCTCAGACCCATATACTAGTCAAAAGGCATTTCCTTTGTTGTTGAATGGACAATAGTGTTGTAACACCAAAGAATTTTTGGAATAAGCTCGGCCCAGTGCCCTTTAGCATCGTCTAGCTTTTTGCGTAAGGCATGCAAGATGACCTTATTGGCTGCTTCGGCTAAGCCATTTGTTTGTGGATGTTCCACTGAAGAAAAATGTTGTGTTATCTTCAGGTTTTGCCAAATTTCTGATCGGCAAACTGGCAACCATTGTTAGTGATAATGTGCCGACGTATACCGAATCTACATATGATATACTTCCAAACAAAGGAAATCATTTGTTGAGATATTATTTTAGCTAATGGTTGAGCTTCAATCCATTTGGAAAAATAATTGATAGCAACTACTAAAAATTTTACCTGACCTGGTGCTAATGAAAAAGGGACGAGGATATCAAACCCCCATTGGTAAAAAGGCCAACTTACTTTAAAATTATGCAAGATCCCAGCTAGAATATGCATAATTGGGGAGTGCTTTTGACAATTCAAATAAGCTTTGACTTTGGCATTGCAATCTTGCTGTAAGGTCAGCCAAAAGAATTCGGCACGAAGTATTTTTGAGAATAAGCTTCTTGTTCCCACGTGTGTACAACAAATTCCTTCATGGGCTTCTGCTAGAGCTAGGTTGGTCTCTAACCTGGAAAGACATTTTAACAACGGATGAGAAAAACCTTGTCTATATAGAAGATTATTTAATATTGTAAAAAAGGATGCTTGTTATCTAAACTTTCGAACATTATTAATTTATGGTGGGATATCTCCAGTTTTGAGGTATTGGATATAGGGCCATCTCCAATCTTCTTCTTGAGTGACACTTAAAAGCTCGGTTAGATTGATACTTGGGGTGAGCAAGGTAGATTGATAAAGAATGGAAATGTGTGATTGTGTGCTTGCAAGTTTAGATAAAATGTCAGCTCGGTGATTGTGTTCCCTAGGTATGTGATGAATTTCAAACTTAGAGAAATTAGAAATGAGAGATTTTACCATAGCCAGGTATTTTTCTAGTAAAGGATCTTTAACTTCAAAGACATCGTTTACCTGTTGTACAACTAGTAAAGAGTCACAATATACCTTGAGTTCTGAGATATGTAGGTCAATTGCTAACCTTAAACCTGCAATTAGAGCTTCGTATTCTATCTGGTTGTTACTTGCTTTAAAAGAGAGGTGCAAAGAATGTTCAAGGGCAAATCCATTACCATCTTCAAGGAGGACGCTGGCACCACATCCTTGTGGATTAGATGCACCATCCACATAAAGAGTCCATTCCATAGAATACTGGTCCAAATTAGGGACAGTGAACTCAGTGACAAAGTCTGCTAAGTATTGTGATTTAATCGAACCTCTGCTTTGATATTTGATGTCAAATTTGGAAAGCTCATCTGACCATCTTATAAGTCAGCCAGCTAGCTCTAGTTTATTGAGAACTTGTCTTAGTGGTTGGTCAGTCCGGATATTGATGACGTGACTCTGAAAGTATGGTCGGAGTCGTCTAGCTGAGAATACCAAAGCGAGAGCTAGTTTCTCTATCTTTGGCTAACGAAGCTCGGCATGCTGCAGTGACTTGCTGACAAAGTAAATAGGTCGTTGTACTTTTTCTCTTTCTTAACAAGAACAAAACTTATAACCCAGTCAGTAATAGATAAGTACATGAATAGGCTTTTGTAAGATAGAGGATTTTGAAAAGGTAGTGTTCCGAGGGTTACCTGAAACTGAAAGTCGATCTCGGACGAGATCTTCTGTGGTGGTCGGAGCTGTTGTGTCCGACTTGCTGGACCTTGAGATGTTGCTGATCCTTGATCACCGGAGGGTGGTGGTACCTGCAAGAGACTCCGATGCTTAAGTTAGCACGGGCTTTAAGCAGGTTTTTGTGTAGAATCAGAGTATGAGTTATACCTGGGTGCTCCAGTGTATTTATAGTGGTGTGGGCTAACCTTTCTAGATAAGATAAGTTAGTTATCTTATCTTATCTTTGAATGAAGTTGTCTTATCTTTTAGGCTAACCGCCTTTGGAGTGGGCTGTGTCCCTCTGTCTGGGTCTACTTGGGCCTTTATAACAATTGGGCCGAGCTCTTTAAGGGAGAGGTCGGTGGCCATCCAACCTGAAGAGGTCAGTCGTTCCTGTCTGAAGTCAGCTCGGGTCGCATAGCTCGACCCATGGTATGAACAGTGCCCCTGCTTGGGCTCGATCTTACCCTTAAGGTCGTGTCTTTAGACTTCGACCCTTTGAGGAAGTCAAGCTCGAGCATTTTTGTCTTTTAGTCGGTCTCTGTATAACTCCTGCTGGACTCCTTGAATGCGAAGCGTTTTTCTTTTTTCCTTTTTAATTGCGGCGCGCGTTGCGCTTTCTTGGGAACGTGCGAGGTTTAAATGCTCATTAATTTCCCTTCGCCGTTTTCCTTTTTTCCTCTTTCATTTCTCATTTTTAAATTTCAAAGAATCACTTTACAGTTTCTTCTCTCCTTTCTCTTCATCTTTTCGTTCGTTGTGGTGCTTCGTTCTCTCGTTTTCATGCCCCCAAGCCTATTTTCTTTTACCTGAAAGCGATTGTTTGGCGCGTCGTCCGCTCGTCTTTAAGCAGTTGTCGTCTTCTCCTCCACAGGTTGGTTTTTCTTCCTTTCACTTTTCAACAGTCGTTCTTTCTGCATGCCATCACTTGTCGCGTATTTCTCAAAGTTTTAATTTTTGCTTGAGTTTTGATTTGAAAAGTTTGAGTCTTTCTTCGAAAGATTGCATCTTTGTGCCTGATTGTCGCTATGATGTGCGTCTTTTTGTATTTCTGGTAGTTTTTGCTTCCTTAGGGCTTTTTGGCTTTGCCGCTGTTCCTGCATCTCTTCATACAAAGCTTTCGTTTGAATTGTTTGGTAGAGAAAGGTTGTAGCTTTGATGATGAATTATTGGTAGAAGAGAAAGGTTTGTAGGTTTTTGGATTTTTGCGTGGTCTGTTTGACGATGATGGCTTTTTGCTTGTTTGTTGCCTCCAAAGGGTGCCCCTGGACTTTGGCGTGAGTCTTGGGGTTTTCCTTTTACTGTCGTATCTGACACTTGCTATTTACTTTTATTGTCCGGGTTGTTTCCTTTTTGCCCGGGTTGTTTGGTAGTAATCCAATTTTTCTTTTTCATTCTGTAGGGATAGTTGGCCTATATCTTCCCAAAAAAATATTGTCAAGATGTCTTCGAAAGTTCCCGCTGGTATGGCCGATTGGCTGGATTCAATAGTTCTTATGTGTGTGACTATAGCTGACCCCGAGTATTGTGTACGACTTAGGAGATTTCATAGGATTTGTACTAATAGGGATGATGAGAAGAACTATGAACTGGTGTCGCCTGACCCTGAGGAGAGGGTTTGTTTTTCTTCTTTAACTCAGGGAGAACGTCACTTTTCTATGCGTATGACTACTTTTTTAGTTAGCTGGGTATCACCATCCCTTTTTCTGCTTTTGAGACCGACCTGTTGTGGTCATGTAATGTGGCCCCTTCTCAACTCCATCTGAACTCATGGGGTTTCATAAATATTTTTCAGCTGTTGTGTCAAGAATTGGATGTCCGACCTACCCAAACTCTCTTTCTACACCTTTTCGTGTTGACCAAGCCTGGGGTAGCTAAGAAGAAAGCCTCTTGGATTTCTTTCTGAGCTACTCAAGAAAAGAAAGTGTTTTCGATGTATGACGAGTCCTTTCGCGACTTCAAGAACTATTACTTCAAGGTCCGAGCTGTTGAGGGAGCTCGGCCCTTCTTTTTATATGAAAATAATGAACCCACCTTTCCTTTATCGTGGAAAGAGAATGTAGTAGTAGTCAAGTATCCCTGGGAGAGTCTGAGTGAAGTAGAACAAGCCTTTGTAGGTGTGTTAAAGGAGAACTGGGGGGAGCACCATCACCTGGATACAAAGAAGTTTTTGGGAGATCCTTCCCTTCTCCGAGCTGAACTGGGTAGTGGCCGACTTCTTTTTAGCCTTTCTTTTCTTTGTTTGTTTGCCGATTTATCCCTTTCTTACTTGGTTTTGCTGGCTTCTTTTTCAGAAATGATGAAGTCTTCGGATTCCATGAAGGCCTTTCGTAGGGCAAAGAAGGCGATAGCTATAGAGAATCTGTCTGCAAAAACTCCTGCTGATGGGTCTTCCCAACTACCTCCAAGGAAGCCGACCTCGGGTGCTTCTGGGCCGAGGAAGGTCATTCCGACCCCTCAGGTCCGGACGGTTCCTTCTGACCCAGTTCAACCGATTTCCGGTGCTACCTCTTCTTCTACTGCTGGTCCTCCTCCGAAAAAGCAAAAGACTGTTGGTCCTTATAACTTGGATGCCCAGGATTTTGACGTCGTGGGGTTTGTTGATGAACAGATTGCTCCCTATGGCCAACTTCCAATGGATGATGTGTCCATCCTTCATCACTTGGATTTCATCACCAGCAATAGTGTTCGAATGGCCCATATGGGTGCGGCTTTGTTCTGTACGGTCCAGGATTCTCCGGTCCATGCAACTAAAGCCTTTATGAAGGATACCAAGTCCGAATTCAATAGAATCAAGGGTTTGAAGGATGAGTTTGACGCTAAGGTGGCAAAGTTGGAGCTGGATGTGGAGAGGGAGAAGTCTCGAGCTACTGCTACTGAGGCTGCTGCAAACCTGGCTGAGGAAGCGCGAAAAAGTATAAAGAGAGCTATACTCGCATTTATGGCGAGCTGTTGGAGGCCAGGGAAAGGATTCAGTCTGCCCAGGCTAATTATACCGAGTTTCAGGGTCACCTGGTGGGCAGTGTGACTGATGCTTATGAGAACTTGAAGGCCCAAGTCCGGGTTCTTGCCCCTGAACTCGACCTGACTCTCTTTATTCTGGATAATGTAATGGAGGATGGCAAGATTGTACCTGCCCCGGACGATGAAGATGAAGGTCCTCCCCCTGCATCGCCGGCCAAGCTACTGCCGCCTCGACTTCTTCAACTCCTTCGGCTGAGGTTGACCATCCCGAGTCTGATCCTGATGTTAAAATTCTGAACCAGGAGGATGGGACTGTGGATGCAACCCCTTTGAAGACCATTCCTCCTCCTTCAGCCCAGGATGCTGCTACCGGGGAGACTTTGAACCCCTTATGATCTCTGTGTATTTGTATAGTCCGGCTTGTGGACTTTTTGAACTTTAGTTTTTTGTAACTTTTTATATGGTTGAATCTCTTGACATTTAGTTGCTTCTATGCAACTTTATTTTGGAAAAACAAAACACTTTTAAACTCTGAGGCTGCCCCTTAGGTGGCCTTTTGAGTCTTTAATATTTTATTTTGATGGATATGTTTGTCTGATATGTTGACCATACCTTCGCACCCTTTGTGGGTTTTTATAGAGGGTTTCTATTTTTCTGTCCGACCTCTTTTTGGTCATTTCTTATTTTGTCTATTTTCTGTTTGGGCGGGGTGATCCTCGGAGCTAACTCGTCCGACAACTTTTTAGCGTTCTCGTAGAATCTTTTTAGTTTGTCCGAACGATTTTGATAGCCTTGTCGTGGAGTCGTGGCTTTTTTGGGCAGAGTTGTGTCCCTTTTAGCACACGTTTCTAAGCCTTAGGTTGTTTTCCTACCTTTTTTTTTTGCCTTTTTCCTTTCTTTGAGGTCGTTCCTGAGCCTCTTTGATTGCGCGACCTCTTTGTCTGAGCTTTTCAGTCATATTTCAACAACTTTTTAGGTAGTGTTCCAAGGGGAACCTTTTCTTTATAGTTTAGTTGGACGACTTTTTAGCACTTCCTTTGGTTTTGTGCGTTTTCTTTTTAAGTAGTGTCTTTTTTCAAACTTCGTACCTTTTAGCAAAGCATTCCTGGCCTTTCTTTGGCCTTTCTGAGATGTTTTCGTCCCTTTTTAGTGATCCTTTCAATGGTCCGGCTTCTCTGGCGGGCCTTCTGAAGTTATTTTTTGTAATCCATTTTTAGTCAGACCTCGTCAGGTCGCTTTTTACGGTTTACTTTTTATAACTTCTTGCATTAACTTGCTCTTACCGCTATCACCTTGCCGACCTCTTCGTAATCGGACGATGAATTTTCACCTTGCCGACCTCTTCATAATCAGACGATGAATTTAGTTTTCACCTTGCCGACTTCTTTATAATCGGTCGATGAATTTTTGCATTTTTGTGAGCTTAGATTAATGCGTCTTGGTAGGAAACTTTTTAGGGAATCTGAAAAACTTTATTCAAATAGGAATATAAACAGGAATATATACATATGAGTGCTTATCCTTCTAAGTCGGGCAATTTTGTAGATCTTGGCCTGGCGCCTCATTAAAAAACTTTTTCAGGAAAAAGAGTGCACCTTAACCTAAGATTTTTTTTTTATTAATTTCTAACTATAGTACCTTCTTAGGTTACAGGCATGCCATGACCTTGGCAGCTCTCGCCCTTCGAGGTCGGACACCTTGTAGTAACCTTTCCCTAGTACTTTGACAACTCGGTAGGGTCCTTTTCAGTTAGCTGCTAGCTTCCCTTCTCCTGATTGACCTGCTTCGATGTCATTTCGGATTAAGATGAGATCGTTGGTGGTGAAGCTTCGTTGGACTACCTTCTGGTTATACTTTAGAGCCATTCGACGCTTTAATGCCTCCTCCCTAATCCGAGCTCTTTCTCGGACTTCTGGAAGTAGGTCAAGCTCCTCTTTTTGAATTTGTGAGTTGGCCTCTTCATTGTAGAAGATCATTCTAGGATATCTTTCTTCTATTTCCACTGGGATCATTGCCTCCATCCCATAAGCGAGTCGAAAGGGTAATTCTCCTGTGGTGGAGTGTGGAGTTGTCCGATATGCCCATAGGACTTGTGGGAGCTCTTCAGCCCAAGTTTCCTTTGCGTCCCATAGTCTCCTTTTTAATCCAGCCAGTATGACTTTATTGGCAGCTTTTGCCTGTCCGTTGGCTTGTGGGTGTTCTACAGATGTGAATTAGTATTTTATTTTCAAGTCAGCTACCAAATTTCTAAAACCTGTGTTTGTGAACTGAATGCCATTATCTGTGGTGATGGAGTAAGGGACCCCAAACCTTGTGATAATGTTCCTATATAGAAATTTCTAACTTCTTTGGGCGGTAGCATTAGCTAAGGGCTCCGCCTCAATCCACTTTGTGAAATAGTCTATTCCCACAATGAGAAATTTGACTTGTCCTGACCCCTGGGGCAAGGGTCCAAGGAGGTCGAGCCCCCACTTTGCGAATGGCCAGGGCGACATAACACTAATGAGCTCCTCTGGTGGAGCGATAGAGAAGTTAGCATGCTTCTGACATGGTGGGCATGTTTTGACGAACTCTGTTGCTTCCTTTTCCAAGGTTGGCCAGAAAAAACCGGCTCGGAGTACCTTTTTAGAAAGAGCTCGTGCCCCCAGGTGGTTGCCACACATGCCACCATGTACTTCTTCCAAGACTTCCCTTGTATTAGAGGTCGGCACACATTTTAGGATGGGTGTTGAGATCCCTCTCCTATATAAGATGTCGCCTACTATGGTGTAGTACTGTACCTCTCGTATTAGCCTTTTTGCCTCCTTCTTATCTGTGGAAAGTATCTCTGATTTGAGGTAGTTGATTATGGGGGCCATCCATCCTTGATCCCGACCTGAAATGGTTAGGACATTTTCTTCTTCCGAGATCGGTGGACTTGGCAATGTTTCTTGGATGAGGCTTCTGTTATTGCCCCCTGGTTTGGTGCTGGCTAGTTTTGAGAGTGCATCAGCTCGAGTGTTCTGTTCTCGAGATATATGTTGGACCTCATATTCTCCGAATTGTCCGAGCTGGTCTCTGGTCTTGTCCAGATATTTTTTCATGGTAGGGTCCTTAGCTTGGTAGCTTCCATCTATTTATGAGGTAACTACTTGTGAATCGCTGAAGATGACAAGCTTTTGAACTCCTACCTCCCTAGCCAGCCTCAAACCAGCCAGTAATGCCTCATACTCAGCTTAATTATTTAAAGCAGGGAATTCGAACTTTAGTGAGAACTCGATTTGGGTTCCCTGATCACTTTTTATAATTACACCTGCGCCACTCCCGATTTTGTTTGAAGAGCCGTCCACGTAGAGATTCCATTTTATGGGGTTCCCAGGGCGTCAGTGTATTCTGCAATGAAGTCGGCCAGGTACTGTGATTTGATGGCTGTCCGAGCTTCATATCGAAGATCGAATTCGGATAATTCAATTGTCCACTGTAGGATTCTTCCAGCTAAGTCTGTTTTTTGTAGGATGCCTTTTATGGGTTGGTTGGTTCGTACTCTGATGGTATGAGCTTGAAAGTATGGTCGAAGTCGTTGGAAAGTGAGTATGAGGGCGTAGGCAGACTTTTCTATTTTTTGGTAGTTTAGTTCAGCTCCTTGTAGAGCCTTACTGATGAAGTAGATTGGTTGTTGCCCGCTCTCGTCCTCTTTGACCAATGCTGAGGCTATTGCCCAACTTCCTACGGCGAGGTATAGTATGAGTGCTTCTCCTTCCCGTGGTCGGGTAAGAATGGGTGGTTGCCCCAAGAATTTTTTGAAATCTTGGAATGCTTGCTCGCACTCTGCTATCCATTCAAACCTCTTTCCCTTCCTTAATGTTGCATAAAAGGGGAGAGATCTTATGGATGATCCGGCCAGAAATCTGGACAAAGCTGCCAGTTTGCCGTTGAGCTGTTGTACCTCTTTGATGCAAGTCAGACTTTTCATGTTGAGTATAGCCCGGCATTTATCTGGATTTGCCTCGATTCTTCTTTGGGTGAGCATGAAGCCTAAGAATTTGCCAGCCTCTACTGCGAAGGTGCACTTTGCGGGATTAAGTCGCATACCGTGCTTTCTGATGGTGTCGAACACTTTGGTGAGGTTGGACAACAATGATTCCTCACTTTGTGTTTTTACCAGCATGTCATCTACGTAAACCTCCATTAGCTTTCCAATATGGTCAGCAAAGACTTTGTTCATCAATCTTTGGTAGGTAGCCCCTGCGTTTTTGATCCCGAATGGCTTAACTATATAGCAATAGTTTGCCTTTGGGGTTAGGAACGAGGTCTTTTCTTGATCAGGTGGGTACATTGGGATTTGGTTATATCCTGAATAGGCATCCATGAAGGAGAACTACTTGTATTCGGAAGAGGCATCCACTAGAGTATCTATGTTTGGGAGCGGGTAGGGATCTTTTGGGCAGGCCTTATTGAGATCGGTGTAGTCAGTACACATTCTCCACTTGCCATTTGACTTCTTCACTAAGACAATGTTGGCTAGCCATAATGGGTATTTGACCTCCCTTATGAACCCTGCCTCTAGTAAAGCTTGCACTTGCTCTTCCACAGCTTGGGATCTTTTTGGCCCGAGCTTCCTGCGTTTCTGTTGCACGGGCCGAGATCTAGGGTATACTGCCAGCTTATGGCACATTAGCTTGGGATCTATGCCGGGCATATCCGCTGCCTTCCATGCAAAGAGATCGGCATTATCCCTTAGGAATTGTATCAGTGGCTCTTTTAAGTCTCTCTTTAAGGTTGCCCCGATATTTGTTGTTTTATCGTGGGCATCCCCGATCTGGACTTCTTTGATCTTGCCTTCGGGTCGCGGTCGAAGTTCCTCATGAGCACGTACTCTCCTGAGTTCGATAGTGTTGATTTCCTCCCCTTTGGGGTTGCCTTTAAGGTTTAGACTTTCATTGTAACAGCGTCGCGCAATCTTTTGGTCTCCCTTTATCGTGGCGATCCCTTCTGAAGTTGGAAATTTCTTGCACAGATGTGGAGTGGAGACTACTATGGCGAGCTGGTTTAGCGTTGTCCGACCTATTAGGACGTTATAGGCTGAGCTCACGTCGACTACTATGTAGTCTATGTTAAATGTCCTGGACCGAGTTCCTTTTCCAAAGGTTGTGTGCAGTGAGATATATCCAAGTAGTTGGATTGAAGTGTCTCCCAGTCCGAACAAGATATTCGGATATGCTCTGAGCTCTTTTTCTTGTAGGCCGAGCTTATCAAAGGCGGATTTGAACAAGATGTTTGCGGAACTTCCCTGGTCGATTAGTGTTCTGTGGAGGTTTGCGTTGGCCAGTATTATGGTAATGACCATGGGGTCATCATGCCCTGGGATGATGCCCACAACGTCTTCTTTGGTGAAGGTGATATGGGGGAGGTCGACCAACCTGTCTCCTTCTCCAACATGATACACCTCCTTAAGGTGTCTTTTACGTGACGACTTAGAGATCCCTCCTCCTGCGAATCCTCCATTGATCATGTGGACATGCCTTTCAGGGTATGATTGGGACGTTCAGCTCGTCCGATCTCTTCCTCCCTTCTTCTTTTCCTTGGCTCGTCTGCTTTATTAGCCAGAAATCGATCTAACCTCCCTTCTCGTGCTAGTTTTTCAATGACATTCTTTAGATCAAAGTAGTCGTTGGTGGAATGTCCATAGATTCGGTGGTATTCACAATACTCTGTCCGATTTCCTCTTCCTCTTTTATGTTTAATCGTACGAGGGGGCGGGATCTTTTTAGTGTTGCACATCTCTCGGTATACATCCACAAAGGACACTCTGAGGGGAGTGTAGTTGTGGTATTTTCTAGGTTTTTCATTTGGCTGGTCTTCTTTTTTCCTGGACTCTTTATCCTTGTCTCGAGGGGGTAAGAGAGTCCGGATTGTGAGGTTTTCCCTAGTCGAGAATTTTCCTCCATGTTGATATACTTCTCTGCCCGTTCTTGTACCTCGTTTAGAGACATTGGATGCTTTTTTGATATGGAGTGGCTAAAGGGTCCTTCTCCCAGACCATTGATAAGACCCATGATGGCTGCTTCTGTTGGCAGACTTTGTATGTCTAAACATGCCATGTTGAATCTTTCCATGTAGTTGCGGAGGCTCTCCCGATCTCCTTGCTTAATCCCTAACAGGCTTGGGGCATGTTTGGCTTTGTCTTTTTGGATGGAGAATCTGGCTAGAAACTTCTTGGCGAGGTCATCAAAGCTTGCTATTGACCTTGGTGGCAAGCTGTTGAACCACTTTATTGCCGTTTTGGTTAAGGTGGTCGGGAAAGTTTTACAGTGGATTCTGTCTGAGGCATCCGTGAGATACATCCTACTTCTGAAATTGCTGAGATGATGGCTCAGATCTGAGGTACCATCGTATGGGGTCATGTCAGGAGCTTTGAAGTCTTTTGGGACTTTAGCTTTCATGATCTCTTTGGTAAATGGGTCTTGATCTTTGTGGGAGTTGTCTTCCTGACTAGATCGAATTGTTTTGGTCTTAAGGTCAGCCTCGAGCTTTAGGAGCTTGTCCTCTCACTCTCGATGTCGTCTTGTTTCCCTCTGGAGATCTCTTTCGGCTTCGCGTTGGTGTTCTGCCTCTTGTTCGAGCTGCTTGAGACGTTCCTGCTGTTCTCGGAGGGAATCTAAAATTTCTGTGTTTGGAGAATGCTTGTCTCCGTTTTGGTGAGATGTATCTTTCGGTGTGATGTCCGCGTTCTTATGTGGCATCCTGTTTTCCAAATCAGAATTGTGGTCGTTGTCAAGGTTGTCCGCCATGATGATGGAATGACTTCCAGGTTCCCCGGCAACGGCGCCAATGTTCCGAGGGTTATCTGAAACTGAAGGTCGATCTCGGATGAGATCTTCTGTGGTGGTCGGAGCTGTTGTGTCGGACTTGCTGGACCTTGAGATGTTGCTGATCCTTGATCACCGGAGGGGGTGGTACCTGCAAGAGACTCCGATACTTAAGTTAGCACAGGCTTTAAGCAGGTTTTTATGTAGAATTAGAGTATGAGTTATACCTGGGTGCTTCAGTGTATTTATAGTGGTGTGGGCTGACCTTTCTAGATAAGATAAGTTAGTTATCTTATCTTATCTTTGAATGAAGTCATCTTATCTTTTAGGCTAACTGCCTTTGGAGTGGGCTGTGTCCCTCTGTCTGGACCTACTTGGGCCTTTATAGCGATTGGGCCGAGCTCTTTAAGGGAAAGGTCGGTGGCCATCCAACCTGAAGAGGTCGGTCGTTCCTGTCTGAAGTCAGCTCGGGTCGCATAGCTCGACCCGTGGTACGAACAGGTAGCCTTTAGTTAAAATTTTTTTTCTTTTTTAATGTTTGGAAAAAATAAGAAGATTTAGAAGCTAAGCATGGTAAATATCTGGATAAGGCAACAAGTCTCCCTATTAAACATTGGACTTCCTTCACTGTTTGTGGGCTTTTCATCTCTAGTATAGCTCGGCACTTGTCTGGATTAGCTTCTATACCTCGGCTTGTAAGCAAAGAACCTAGAAATTTGCCTCCTTGTACACTAAAGGCCCATTTTTCTGGATATAGTCGCATGTTATACTATCTAATTTGATTAAAGATTTCAGTGAGGTTGTCTACGTGTTTGTTGTCGAGCTTTGTTTTCGCCACCATGTCGTCGACATAAACCTCCATATTCTGCCCGATTTGGTTTGCAAACACTTCATCCATAAGGCGTTGATAGGTTGCTCCTGCATTCTTAAGTTTAAAAGGCACTTTATAGCAATAATTACCAAAGTCAGTTATGAAGGCAGTTTTACTTTAATCAGGAGGATGCATCATAATTTGGTTATACCCAAAATATGCATCCATAAAGCTTAATGTTGCATAGCCTAAAGCATTATCAACAAAAGAATCAATAGATGGTAAAGGATAAGCATCTTTTGGGTATGCTTTGTTAAGATCAGTAAAATCAACACACATGCGCCATTTACCGTTGTATTTTTTTTACCATTAAAACGTTGGCCAACCAAGTTGTAAATCTGATTTCTTGTATCAAGCCAGCATTTATGAGATTCTTAGTTTCCTCCAAGGAAGCTTATTTTTTCTCAATGCCGAGGTTGCGATTCTTCTGAGTTATAGGTCGGACAAATGGATTGAGTGCTAATTTGTGAGAAATGATTGAGGGATCAATCGCAGGCATATCAGCAGGAGTTCAAGTAAATAAGTCGGCATTTTGCTGTAAAAAGTTTTGAAGCGTATCCTTCTCTTTTGAGCTTAGAATTGTACCTATATAGGTAAATTTAGTTGGATCATTATTTAAATAAACTTTTTGTAACTCCTCCATTGGTGTTGGTCGTTCAAGGAGCTCAGCTCTTGGATCAAGATTGGCTAATGTTGTGAGCTTGTCAGGATTTTGAACAGTGTTCACTTGTGCACCTATAGCTCGGCTTGCGGCTGCTAATCTCAAACTGATATTGTAGCACAATCGTGCTTCATGATGGTCAATGTGAATAGTTGCAATGAGGTCATCCTGCATAGGAAACTTAACATAGAGATAAATTGTGGATGCTATAGCGCCAAACCTATTTAGAAAAGGTCGGCCAAGTATTAAATTATAAGGACTGAAACAATCAACAACCAGATATTGAACATCAGAAGTTTTAGCTAAAGGATGCTCACCCAGTATGGTTTGTAATCACACAGATCCCAAGGGACACGTTCACCCGAAAACCCGACCAAACCTCCAGTGGAGGGTTGAAGTATGTTATTGCTCAGCTTCATTTTCTGGAATGAAGAGTAAAATAGGACGTCTGCGCTACTTTCAGGATCGAGCAGTACTTTTTGCACTAGTAGGTCTCCCAATTGGATAGAAATAACAACTAGATCATCTAGGTTGGTGCTGTTTGTGTTGAAGTCAGACGGCTGGAACGTCATTTTTGGGAAATGAAGAGGAGACTGGGATTCACTGAAAGCACCCTCTACCAAGTGGATAGCTCAGTATGTATGCTTTTGGGCGGAGTTTGAGATCCCTCTACCAGCGAAACCTCCAGATATGCAGTTAATGACTCCTCGTGGTTGGTCAAGGTGAGTATGAGTGGTCTTCTCCTTGTCTCCGAAATGTTGTCCTGTAGAGAAATGGTTGGTAGAGTGTGTTGTGCATTTTTGAATGTGGCCGCTGATGTATTTGTCCAAATGGCCCTGTCGGGCTAGTCGCTCTAACAGGTCTTTGGCAATAACACACTCATCGGTAGTGTGTCCATGCTTTTAGTGGAAAGTGAAATATTTGGACTTATCCACATTCTTCATATCCTGATAATTACTAGCTTTCCAAAGAGGCTTGATGAGCTTTGCATTTAGGATTTCTTTGATTATTTCCTCCCTCTTGGTGTTGAATTGTATATATGAGTCATAACTGGGAGTTAGCTTGAAAATCTTTTTGTTGTCCCGAGATTTCTCCTTGTCCTTGTTATTGTGGACTTTTTCCGATTTTCTAGCCTGCCAGAGCTCCTCAATCTCCATCTGACCTTTAGCCTTCTCCCAAAACTCAGCAAGTGTTTTTGGTTTTGCTAGGGTGATTGCTTCTTGGAATTTTCCTGGCCAAAGTCTGCTCTTGATGGCATGCAAATGCACCTCATAGTGAAGATCTGAGATAGTAATTGCCACCTTCGTAAACGAGTAATATAGTCTTTCAGACTTTCTTTTTGTCCTTGTTTGATTATGTTCAAGTAGTCGGAATCATGTAGATAAATGGAAGATGCCGCAAAATGATCTTCAAAAAGCTTTGCCAATTTCTAAAAATGAGAAATAGAATCTACAAGCAAAGAACAAAATCAATCAAGTGCAGGACCATCTAAAATAGTAGGAAAACAACGACATAAAACAGGGTCAAAACCACCATTTACTATCATAATAGACCGGAATTTCTTGATGTGATTCTTTGGGTCGCTCAATCCGTCATAGGAAGTTAAGGTCATTGGTAAAGTGAACCTCTTGGGCATTTGAAAATTCAAGACATCAGCAGTGAATGGACTAACAGCATTGTCCAATTCATCGTCTTCGTCGGCTTGCCGATCTTCTTCTTACCGTTGAGTTTTAGAAACGTGCGTTGGATCAGAATTGTGTTCCTCATCCTCTAGCCACTCATTATGATAATCATTATTTTCAATCTGAGCATTGGTCAACTCGGCTATTTGGTTTGTCAATCTTTGATTTTGTTCTGCCATATGCTGATTGGCCTATTTTAACTCAGTTACCATCCAAAGAAGCTCGAATGGTGTCGGAGGAGGTTGGTCAGCCATAGGCAAACAAGGGAATTTTGGGGTCTAAAAAGGGAAAAAAGGATTTTTATTTCTGTACTGTTAGTCGGATACCGGACGGTTCAGGGATGCTTGTCGGGTGCAAAGGTAGGGCCTGGTCTCGATTCGGGCCTGGAACGCCAGGGGAGAGAGCCGTCGACTTCCCGAGATCTTTGTGAGTTGAGGGGGGCGCCACCTGCAATGACACTCTAATGCTCAAGTCAGAAGGGGTGCAGGTGGTATGAGGATAAGGGATATGGTGACGTACCTGGGGGGAGGGATAGGACCCTCCCCTTATATACCCTGTCAGTAGGGCGGGCCCCATAGGGGAAAGCCCCCTTCCAGGAAGTTTTATTTCTCACAGCTGTCATGTAGCTGGTAACAGGGGCGTGTGTCTGCGTCATAGACCAGACGGGTTGTGCGCGTTGACCCGACTGCGCAAATCGGTTTATCTTCGGGCTGGGTCGGCCAACATGCCAGCTGGGCTAGGCCGTAATAGTGCCCCCAACACGCCAGCTATGGCTGTGAGCGCCGTTGGTGGCGTGTTTTGTTTTCTCCCTTACGTATTGTCGCTTAGTCGGTCGTCCGTGGTAAGGACGCGCCTCCTTGCGCGCGCGTAGGCCCGTTTGCTTCTGGGGAGCGTCCTTAGTTGTCTCAATCTTCACGTCGAGCATTTAATGCTCTTAATGGGCAATTCAAAACCCGTGGGAAAAGACTATCTTGCCCCTGTCCATCGCGCTTCTTAGAGTTGGTTTCTTTTTC
Source organism: Arachis ipaensis (assembly GCF_059453495.1). Lineage (NCBI taxonomy): Eukaryota > Viridiplantae > Streptophyta > Magnoliopsida > Fabales > Fabaceae > Arachis > Arachis ipaensis. The sequence continues at coordinate 127,618,742 of NC_142442.1, read as the reverse complement.
AGTTTTCATTTGGCTTCTCTTCATTTTTATTGTATCGTCGTTGCATCTTCTTTGCTTTCTTCTCTTTCTTTCCACAATCTCCACTGCGTGCCACTGTTTTGCCCAGATCTTTATCAATTCTTTGATCCTCCTTGATCGTCTTCACTATCCTGGTAAGCTTCCTATCCTTTTCCCTGGTATTAATGTGGTGTCGTTTGTTTTCATTGTTCATCTTCTTGATTTTGCATGTGCACTTCACTGTTGTTATGAACTGCATATTTACTGGCGTTTTAGCATTAGTTAGATACTGTAGGAGGGTTACCATTTTAGGATTTTTCTTTTTTAGTCTTTGTTTTGGTAGTTGCAGCGATTGAGTAGGTTGGTTATAGTTTCTGGTAGTGGTATGGAGGCTTTCTGGTAGTAGTGCCGGTATCCCGACCTCTTAGACTGATTTTGAGTGGTGCCCCCACTGTAGGTATGGTCCAGCATCCCATTGTAGGGGTCATGAGACCGGCGCCCTACGACCGATATGCGTGGGTGACCTCAGATGTCAAGGAAACCCCGAACCAGATGTCTTTGGAGGAGCTCACGGAGTTTCGACAAGCAGAGTACCTTTGCGGGGGAGGAGACGAGGAGAGTAATTATGATGCTTTCGTTCCCGCCGAATAGGAAAGGATATACCAGTTGAACTTGCACTCTCCCCAGGTTCTCGATTGGATCTGGTTCTACAAAGCCATGTTTACATATCTGGGGGTTCGCATCCCCTTTTCTCCTTTCCAAATGGCGCTGCTAAATTGCTGTGACGTGGCGCCATCCCAATTGCATCCGAATAGCTGGGCCTCCATCCGTTGTTTCAAGATGGTGTGCGAGTTTCTAGAGCTGCCGGCCTCAGTCGAGGTGTTTCTTTTTCTTTTTACCTTAACAAACCCTTCCAAGCAGGGGAGGGCAAAAAAGGATTTCATGTCCTTCCGGGCAGCTCAGGGTCGAAGGATCTTCGGCTTGTTCGAGGACTCATATCATGGATTCAAAGATAAATACTTCAAAGTTCGCCCGGCTGAAGGTCAGCACCCGTTTTGGCTGACCCTGGAAGGGGAGCACCGTATCCCGACTTATTGGAGCTTCAGGGCTGGGGCTAATGCTTTCACTAAAATAACGTATAAAGGGTTATCCCTTGAGAATAAGAGGGTTGCCGACGTATTGTTGGCTGTTTTTAGGAAGAACCTTGTTAACCCCCATCTCCTTATGGGTGATCGGGACATGGCTAGGAATTATATATGTGAGTAGCCGTATAGCAATTTACCCGTGTTTACAATTGTTCTTTTGTTGTTTTGATTTGACGACTAATAGGCTCGTGCTTTGTTGCAGTGTCAATGTCTGCCGAGGTGACAGGACTTGATGCTCTATTCAACACCTTCTTAGCTGATGGCAGTGATGATGATGACTCCGCCACCCCTGCCCAGGAGGTGTCAGCCGACGATGTCATTGAGCCTGAGCTCCCGTCCCAACCTTCCCAGGGGGAGGGGCCAAGAACCAACACCACCTCGGGTCCTCAGCAGGAGGTAGGAGCTGGTTCGGGATACCGACCAGAGGGGGATCTGGGGAACGAGGAGGAAGGTGATGATTCAAGGAAAAGGAAATCGCCTTCTAGCCCTGAAATTGAAGTGCTGGTTGAGAATCCAAAGAAAAAGAGGCCGTCTTCCAGTCCGGAGGGGGTTCTCACCATTATGGAGAAGAACTTTGATGCCGGGAACTTCATTGATTCCCAGCTGCTTACCGGAGAGGACTTCTTTTATGGTGGGGACCTTGCTTCGCAGGCGAGGTGGATGTACCGCACTTTGCTTCGAGGGGCAGCTATAGCGAGGAAGGCGGAATCCGCCTTGGCGGGGACCTAGTCTTTGGAAACGAAACTTGAATCTTCAGTCAAGGCCAATGCCAAGTACAGAGACGAAGTGAAGTTGCTTCGAGAATAACTTGTTGCTGCCGAGGAGAGGGCCAAGATAGTCGAGGAGAAGGTCAAGGTCGTTGAGGAGGAGGCCCAGACTGCTAAGGAAAAGGTTAAGACCGTTGAAGCCTCCGTAGCGCGTCTTACCGAGCGAGAGCTCACCCTGGAAAGTCAACTTAACACTGCTCAGGGTCGAGTGGTCGTGCTAGAGAAGGAACGGGATGAGGCCCTCTCGTCGGCCAAGGCGGCCCAGGGTGAAGCTGCTGAATTTAAGAAGAAGTATAAGGACACTGTGAAGCAGGGCAAGGGTGCTTTCAAAACTATTAGGGATACTTCGGCCCAGATTTGATACTTCGGCTGTTGGCGTTTTCAAAACTATTAGGGATGGCAAGATTGTTGACATGCCGAAGAAGTAACCTATATCTTTTAGCTTTGTAGACTGTAAACTTTTGTGGATTTAGAACTTTCGTAGTTTTAACAAATATGTTTGCCATTTGGTCGGCATGTAACGAACTACTTCTCTTCTCACTTCGTTGGTAATCTTTTTACTTTATATCCTCTTTACCATTCTGTTGGTAGTCGGCTATTTGTTTATATTTGCTTACCGTTTTGATGGTAATTGGTGAAGCTAGACCATGGCTTTTATTGTTTTGGTAACCGCGCATGGCGATGTTCTTTGCTTTGGTGGTTTCCGGGGTGATCAGTCTCGGCATACCGTTTCGTCGTTTAACCGGTGTAACCATTCAACTAGTAATGCTCAATGCAAAAAAGAAACGACAAATGGTAGACGAATAATATAGGTAAATGGTTCAAAGGCAAGGTAATAGTAAATATATGACAAGGGCAAATAACTCAACAGAAAATAACACGGATCTTACTAAACCGTTTTCAGCGGTAGGTCATCTGCCCGGTTGGCGCTTCTTGCTTACCAGGAATAGAATCTCCTTAAGTTACCCGCATTCCAGGTCCTTGGAACTTCATTGCCGTCCAACCGCTCTAGCTTGTAGGCGCCATTGCCGATGACCTCCTGATAATCTACTATTTTATGGTTTATATTGTGTTTAATTGTATGGTTTTATAATGATCCTTACCCACTTATTCATTAATTTAGCATGCATTTATATTTCCTTCCTGAAATTATTACATGATTGAAAACCACTTCCTAGAGACTTTTAATTATGCATTTTAATTCTTCTTTATTCCATTCGATGCCGTGATCTGTGTGTTAAGCGTTTCAGGCTTTATAGGGCATGAATGAGTTGGGGATTGGAAAGGAAGCTAGCAAAAATGGAAGGAACACAAGAAATTGAGGAGATAACCAGCGAGAAGTGACGCGGCCGCATGGCTCATGCGACCGCGCGAAAGAGGAGAAATCGCAGTGACGCGACAGCATGGCTCACGCAACCGCGCGGACTGGAAAAGCACGAGCGACGCGGAGGCGTGGACGACGGGAACGCGTGGCGAGGAAAAGCGCGAATGATGCGTCCGCATGGATGACGCGATCGCGTGACATGCGCGATCTGCATAATCTGTAGGATTCGCTGGGGGCAATTTTGGACCCTATTTTGCCCCAGTTTTCGGCCCAGAACAGCAGACTAGAGCCAGAGAACATGCAGAAACCAAAGAGAACATTCATTCTACACAAGTTTAAAATTAGATCTATTTTTTACTCCTCCTCTAGGTTTTCTCTCTAGACATTCATAGTTCTTAGGATTTAATTTGCGATTGCTCTTTGCATTGGAACACTGAGAAGAGTTATTACCTCATCAAGACTTCGTCATTCTAGTTCGTTTTCTTTACTTGGTTTACTCTTTCATGTTCTCTGCTTTGTTTAATTTTACCATTGGAATATTCTTAGGATTATTTAATACAAGGATCACTTTTATTTTTAATTTATTATTTTAATTTTTATTTACAATGTCTTTCTTTAATTCCTTTTTATATGCTATGAATTTTACCTTTACAATGAGTGAGTAGTTCCCTAACTTGATGGGGAGTTGATTGAAAGGAACCCTTGAGTTGGAAGGTTCAAGAGAAAGATTGTAATTAGGTTATTGTTGGTTTGCTCTCTAATTCCTGACACCAATCCTCCCCAGAGTGGATTGGGACTTGTGGATAGAACAGCATTCCAACTTGTTTTACCTTCCCTTACTTAGTAAAGGATAACTAAACGAAATAACTCTCAATTGTCAATTAATCTTAGAGTATTCCATCAAGAATAGGGCTTCCATGTAATCAACTCCCAGTCAAGGCTTTTATTTACATTATTCAATTTCATCAATTTAATTTCCTGTTTACTCAACTCAAACTTTTTCGAAAACATCTGATTAATAAAATATCTCCCTTTCCTGCAACTCGTTGGGAGACGACCTGGGATTCATACTCCCAGTATTTTAAATTTCAATTTTCTGTGACACCTTTCTAAATTGAGCGGTGGATTTCTGGCGAGTTAAGAACTATACTTGCAACGTATATATTCTAATAATTTTTAATTCACCAATTTCTGCCCGCATCAATTTTTGGTGCCGTTGCCGGGGAGTTGCAATAGAGTGCTAAAGTTATTAATTAGAATTTATTTATTTGCATTTTATTTTATTTTGCTACTATGAGCTGCCTATTTCTTTCGTCAAATGACGCGTTCACTTCCTGATCCGCGCTTGCTAATATTCAATCCTAAAATTGAAAGGACTATTTCACGAATAAGGCGAGCTCGGCATCGGTTAGTCCGCTCTGAGGGCGGATCTGAAACGTCACTTGAGGAAGAAACCAGCCCCCGTTCTACTGATTCGGTTGATTCACGTGCAGACGACATGGCAGAACCTAGGAGAGTTACCATCCAGGAGGAAGGAGCCCCTGATTTTACAATGCAACCGTTTCAAGCGCATCACCCAGCGGTGGCTACAGATTTTGAAATAAAGACCGCACTACTCAATTTGATGCCCAAGTTTCATGGCTTACCTGCTCAAGAGCCTATCAAGCACTTGAGAGATTTTCAGGTAGCCTGTTCCACTGTCAGGCGTGACGGTACAGATGAAACTTCAATTTTGCTTAAAGCTTTTCCGTTTTCTCTTGAGGGAAAAGCAAGAGAGTGGTACTACACCCAACCCCTAGCAAATGTATCCAACTGGGATACGCTCAGAAAAGAGTTTTTGGAGATATTCTTTCCATCTGAAGTTACTGATAAACTAAGCAAAGACATTTCCACGATTGTTCAAGATGACAACGAGACTCTCTTTGAATACTGGGAGCGCTTCAATAATCTTCTGGAAGCATGTCCCTACCACATGATCGACAAGATAGTGTTACTCAGCTATATCACACAGGGCATGAGGCCCCAAGATAAGACCACATTGGAAAGTGCTAGCAATGGGTCTATGAAGAAGTACAAGACCACTGATGAGGCATGGCAACTGATCAGCGACTTAGCTGAATCTACTAGGAACCACGGGCAGAAGCAAGGCCGTTCAAAAGCCGTTGCAGAAGTATCCTCTAGCAGAGAGACTGCTGCTCTAACTCAGAGTATCTGTGAAATTACCAACTTGCTGAAGCAAATGCAATTGAATCAACAACAAGTTCAGCAAGCTCAATCTCCTTCACCACAGCAAGGCCAACAGTTAGTCCCATAGAGAGTTTGTGGAATTTGTGCTGATTATAGCCATTATACTGATGAATGCCCGCAACTCCAACAGGAAGACAACATGGTGGCATCCACTCATAACTTCTATGACCGCCCCAACCAATGGTACAATCAAGGTGGAAATAATAACCATGGATGGCAGGACATTTCTAACCAGAATTGGAGGAACAACAATAACAGAGGAGGAAGAGATAATCAGGGAAATCAGAGGTGGAATAATAACAACAACAGGCAGCAGAACCAACCTTACAGAGCACCTCACTTGAGGCAGTCCCAAGGACCACAGAATACCCAACAGCAGACCTCTCAATTTACTCACCCTTCTTCGTCTCCTAATGAAGAGTTACTAAAATTTTTTGAGCGAAGTCAACAGACCATGGAAAATAACATTAATGCCAGTCTGAATGGTCTGACCGCTACTTTGCAAGCTCTTGTCTCACAGATTGGATCAATGCAAAATTCCAATAACCAACCTTCAAGTTCCACTGGAATTCCCTCTCAACCATTACCCAATCCGAAAGGGGGCATTAATGCCATCACCCTAAGGTCCGGAACCACACTGCAGGAGAGGAATTAGGAGGAGCCAAGCCCACCAGAGCACGCTTCAGCTGAAGAGGTCATAGAAATAAAAGATGTTGAAGAGGAAGAGGACATACAGGACATAACTGAAACAAAAGAAGTCCAACCACAGAAGGAAGCACCAAGAGGCGCAGACACTGCAGAAAACACCATTCCCATTCCATTTCCACAACTTGCAAGGAAGCCTAGGGAAGCAGCTGGAACCCGATCCCAAAATGGTAAAAATATTCAAAAAGGTTGAGGTAACTGTTCCTCTTTTTGATGTTATTCAACAGGTACCTAAATATGCAAAGTTTCTAAAAGATTTATGTATACATAAAGACAAAATTAATGAATTAGAAACTATTCCTTTAGGTAGTTCCATATCTGCTTTAATGGGAGGATTACCTGAGAAGTGTAGTGACCCATGTCCTTGTATAGTTAGTTGTACTATTAGTGGTGTAGTAATTTATGATTGCATGTGTGATTTAGGAGCCTCTGTTAGTATAATGCATTTGTCTATATATGATATTTTGAGGCTCCCTCCCTTAAAAAGGTTGGCAGCTCGTTTTGTGTTAGCAGATAAAAGCATTATTACAGTGGCTGGAGTTGCTGAAGATGTTTTAGTGAACATTAAAGGGCTTACATTTCCCACTGATTTTTATATCTTGGAGATGCCCCATAATGACTCAGATAAGCCATCATCAATCCTACTTGGAAGATCATTCCTGAAGACATCAAAATTCAAATTGGATGCTTTTTCAAGAACATACTCTTTTGAAATAGATGGCCGAATAGTAATCTTCAATCTGAATGGAGTCATAAACAACCCTCCAGAAGATCATTCTATCTTCCAGTGTGATGTCATAGATGAAACTGTAGCTGCAGTTTACAAGGAAGAATTAGAAGAGAGGCACACTGGACAAGGTCCAAGTGTGGGGATCCTCTTAATTGACAACGAGGGCACTTCGGCATTTTCACAAGTTCCAGACAATCCAGAGCCTGCCCATGATCAGAAGTTGGAATTAAAACCTCTTCCTCCACACCTCAAATATGCTTATCTTGAAGATGAGCAGAAGTTTCCAGTTATCATTGCAAGGGAACTCACTTCTCAACAAGAAGAGCAGTTACTTGATGTACTGAGGAGGCACAAGAAGGCAATTGGGTGGAGTTTGGCAGACATAGTAGGCATCAACCCTCAAGTATGTGAGCACAGAATATTTTTAGAAGAGGGAGCAAGACCTGTCCGTCAACCCCAAAGAAGATTGAATCCCACTATCTTGGAAGTTGTCAAAAAGGAAGTGACCAGACTATTGGAGGCATGTATCATCTATCCCATTTCAGACAGTGAATGGGCCAGCCTAGTACAAGTGGTGCCCAAGAAGTCTGGAGTCACTACAGTGAAGAATGAGCATGGAGAGCTCATAGCAACTAGAGTTCAGAACACTTGGAGAGTCTGCATTGATTACAAGCGTCTCAACCAAGCCACCCGTAAGGATCACTACCCACTTCTATTTATTGATCAAATGCTGGATCGCCTGTCAGGTAAATCACATTATTGCTTTTTAGATGGTTACACAGGTTATTTCCAGATTCATATAGCTCCTGAGGATCAGGAAAAGACCACTTTTATATGTCCTTTTGGGACTTATGCTTACAAGAGAATGCCCTTTGGCTTGTGCAATGCACCAGCTACTTTTCAAAGGTGTATGATGAGTCTTTTCTCTGATCTTATTGAGAACTATATGGAGGTTTTTATGGATGATTTTAGCGTTTATGGTGATTCTTTTAGCCTTTGCTTAGATGGATTATCTAGAGTATTAGATAGATGTGTTAATACAAACCTTGTATTAAATTTTGAAAAATGTCATTTTATGGTAAAACAAGGGATTGTATTAGGACATGTGGTATCTAATACCGGCATTTCTGTAGACCCAGCAAATGTGAATGTTATTTCTAGTTTACCTTACCCCTCCTCTGTGAGGGAAGTCCGTTCGTTCCTTGGCCATGCAGGTTTTTACAGGAGATTCATAAAGAATTTCAGTAAGGTAGCACTTCCCTTATCCAGATTACTGCAGAAGGATATTGAGTTCGAGTTCAGTGAGGATTGCAAACAAGCATTTGATAAGCTGAAGGCCGCCCTGACTCAAGCTCCAATTGTGAGAGGACCAGACTGGAGTCAGGCATTTGAAATCATGTGCGATGCTTCCAACCATGCAGTAGGAATAGCGCTGGCTCAGCGCGAAGGTAAGGATCCTTTTATTATTGCTTATGCGTCTAAGACTTTAGACGCTGCCCAGTCCAATTATACTACTACTGAGAAAGAGCTTCTTGCTATTGTTTTTGCTCTGGATAAATTCCGAGCTTATTTACTTGGTACTAGAGTAGTAGTGTATTCGGACCATGCAGCTTTAAAGTATCTATTATCTAAAAAGGAGTCCAAACCAAGGCTTATACGTTGGATACTACTATTACAAGAATTTGATTTAGAAATAAAGGATAGGAGTGGTAACCAGAATTTAGTGGCAGACCACTTGAGTCGCCTTGAGCACATTAAGGATGATTCTGCTCCTATAGATGATAATTTTCCATTTGATAACCTGCAAGCAGTATCTGAGGTATCTCCTTGGTATGCATTTGTAGCTAATTATCTAGTTAGTCGCACATTTCCTCCAAACTTTTCTAAGCATCAAAGAGACAAGCTGAAAAGTGAGTCTAAATATTATATATGGGATAACCCATATTTATGGAGATGTGACGCTGATCAAGTAATTAGATGGTGTGTGCCTCAATCAGAATTCCAGTCCATCTTAGAGGCCTGTCACTCATCTGAGAGTGGAGGACATTTTGGTCCTCAAAGAACTGCTAGAAAAATCTTAGACTGTGGATTCTGGTGGCCTACTCTTTTTAGAGACGCTGCTGAATTTTGTAAATCTTGCCTCCCATGCCAAAAATTTGGTAATATATCCAAGAGGGATGAGATGCCTCAACAATATATGCTTTTCTGTGAAATTTTTTATGTTTGGGGCATTGACTTCATGGGTCTATTTCCAAATTCTAATGGTTATTTTTATATATTGTTAGCTGTGGATTACGTTTCCAAATGGGTGGAAGCAATTCGTACCCGCACTGATGATGCTAACACTGTTGTTTTCTTTGTGAGAAACCATATTATCTGTCGCTTTGGATCACCACGAGCAATCGTGAGTGATCAAGGCACCCATTTTTCTAACAGGAGACTAACAAGACTAATGAAGAAGCATGGGATAATTCATAAGGTTGCGACAGCATACCATCCTCAGACCAATGGGCAAGCCGAGGTGTCAAATAGAGAGATAAAGTGTATCTTGCAGAAGATAGTAAAGACTCATAGAAGAGACTAGAGCACCAGGCTACAAGATGCACTCTGGGCATACAGAACAGCTTACAAAACACCTATTGGGATGAGTCCTTTCCGCTTAGTTTATGGAAAAGCTTGCCATCTCCCAGTTGAAATAGAGCACAAAGCCTTTTGGGCAGTCAAGGAGTGCAATATGGGAATTGAGAAAGCCGGAGCTGAAAGGAAGTTGCAACTGCAAGAACTGGAGAGCCTTCGCCTAGAAGCTTATGAGAACTCAAGACTACACAAGGAGAAGATGAAGGCTGTACGTGACCAGAACATCAAGAGGAAAGAGTTCCAACATGGGGACTCAGTCCTCCTTTATAAATCTTGACTGAGGCTCATGCCAGGCAAGTTGAGATCAAGATGGGAAGGTCCATACAGAGTAGAGAAGGCCGAACCGTACGGAGTTTATCACCTTAGCCATCCTTCGAGCTCGGAGCTTATCAAAGTTAATGGACATCGTTTAAAGCTGTACCATGGCGAAAAGCGGAAGAAAGACAAGGAACTCGAGATCTTCCTCTTGGAAGATCCCCACATAGCCAAAGACTGAGCTAGTGGAGCGTCCAACTTACGGACATTAAAGCAAAGTGCTAGGTGGGAGACAACCCACCATGGTATGATCGTTCTTTTCTCTATTTTTAGTTTTCTTATCCAATAACTCTTCTCATTATTAGTAGATTTCGTGCATCTGCATTTACATACTTTTATTTAAAAAAAAAAGAGAGAGAGGAATATGCCACGCGATGCGACCGCATCAACGACGCGTCCGCGTCGCAAGGAGAGGGGAGAAAAATAAAAACGAACAGAGAGTCACGCTGGAGCGTGGCTGGAGGAGTGCCAATGGCACAAATCAGCCCACGCGACCGCGTCGCCGACGCGTCTGCGTCGTATGGGCATAATGACCTTTCACGTGACCGCGTGCCCCACGTGACCGCGTGCTCTGATTTTTCGATGTAAAAAGGGCGCACAGCTGAAAGTTGTGCTAGAGTGGTGCTGGACTGGTGCTGGACGCGCAGTCCCCCTCACGCGACCGCGTACCCCACGCGACCGCATCGTACCCCATAAACTGCCCACTCACGCGATCGCATGCCCCATGCAATCGCGTCACCTAAAATTTGGCATTTAATGATTTTGAACAGAGAGTTGTGCGAGTGCGAGGCAACCCTTGCACCACTAGCACAAACTAGGGTCACGCGACCGCGTGACCGACGTGACCGCGTCAATCACCTTAAGCGCAAGTCGCGCGACTGCGTGTCCCATGCGATCGCGTCGCTTGCGGCGCACATTATTTCTAATTTTGCCAAATATCATATCTTTTTCTCTCCAAATCCTATTTTCTCTTTTCCCTCCTTATTTCTTCCTCCTCCCCTCTTCCTTCTATCTCACCTTTCACTCTCTCTCCCTCACCTCCATTAACAAGGTTTTATTTTCTTCTTCACCCTTTTCTTTTCTATCATTCTTCTTATTTTATATGTTATTTTCTTTTCTTTTCTTTTTCTTTTCATTATTCATATTTTCTTTCTTCTTCTTTCCTTTTTACATGGTGTTAGAATTTTATTTGAGTCATTATTCTTCCTTATATGCTTGTGGATTGTTGCAAATTGTTTGACAATTATATATTATTTTCTTTAAAGGGTTGCTTGCATGTTCACTTTAATACTTTCTATATTTTATTTACCTTGCATGCTATGTGTTTGTGAAAAAGCCCATATGGCATTATGCACTTCTCTATGTTATTCTAATATTCAATGCTTGCTTTTCACAAATTCCCTTTACTATTATATTAATTGAATTTAATTGTCAATACAAACGTGATGGTTTGTTACAAAGTAATGCTTGGTCTATGCTACTCATGCCCTTTTTCCGGCATGCCAATAAACACCTTGCATTCACTTGTCATTATATGCACTAGCTATTTTCCTTTGATGACTTTTCACATGTACTCATGAGCGTGTGTTAATGTCAGTTACCTCCTAATGTGCATCCATCACCACATTTTCCGTTCTCTTCCTTGCTATATATCTCTTTGAATTTAATTTACTTTCTCTTCCCTTTTTCAGGATGGCCACCAAGAAAGGAAAAGAGAAAGCTACTCCCAAACCACCAGCAAGAAGAGGAACTAAAAGAGTACTAGTGGTAGAGCCTTCTTTAACTGCAGTCAAGCCCTCAACAAAAAGAGTTAAGAGGATCATCAAGGTTGATGAAAAAGAGAAAGCCTTTCCAGCAAAGGACACTGCGCGATTTCCAAATCGCTACTGTGAGCAGATGTTCCCTATTCTAGCTGAAAGGAGTTACAACAACGAACACCTTCTTATCCTCCCGCCCAATATTGCTACTTTTGTTGAGTCGCAAATTGAACGAAGACAATGGGGTTTCCTACAGAGACAACAGAAGCAGGTCAATCTTTCTTGGGTAGTCGAGTTCTACTCTAACTTCTACCTGCCTACCCTGCAGTCTGTCTTTGTCCGTCAGAAGCAAGTCCCCATTACAGAAGAGGCTATTCAACAAGATTTGAGTCTTCCCCCTATTCCAGAAGGATTGGACGCCTTTCAAGAAGCCGCACTCAAGTGCCAAATGTACCAATTTAACTGGGAAGCTGTTCTCAGAGTTATCGCACTACCTGGTAGCCGTTGGATCTACGGATACCATCGTACCTGCCCTAAGGGAATATCAGCTTCAGCACTTACCTTGGAGGCTCACGTATGGGCACAGATCATGTCCCATTACGTCTTTTCGAGCATTCACGAGTCCTCCTTCACTGCAGACATGGCCGTTCTACTATGGTGCATCCTTACAGACCAGCCTCTGAATCTACCAAGACATATCCGGAATGCCATGGGACACGTACAAATTGCGGGCAACTTATCTTTTCCCGCTTGGTCTCAGATCTTGTCTCAGCAGCCGGAGTTTCCTACAGAGCTGGAGACACCAAAGCCATGCTTTCACGGGATGATCAGTATGTCCCCAATGGGAAGTACCTCAGACTTCCAGCAGCCACTACAAGCCTTCCTACTGCACCGGTTGAAGATATCCCTTCTTCAACACCACAAGCACCTACAACAGATGAACTGCTCCAGCAGATAATCAAAAGATTGGATCGGCAAGAACAGAAAGTGAAGTTAAGAGAGCGCCGTAACGAGCGCCGATTCAAACACCTCAAGGAGCTACTCAAGGGACACTTCAAGGACTCAGACACCCTGGACTCCACTTCTTTTACCAGCACAGGGAGCCATGATGGTCCCAACTATGGAGATACTGCAACCAGCCCACCCCTGTTCCTGACAGATGGCACCGAGGACGGTGCAAAGCCTTAAGTGTGGGGAGGTCGGTCAGTACCTGACTTCCGGAGGTAATTTCTCTTCCCTAGCACCAATAAATTAGGATATTTTAGTTAGTTTTTCTTTCTTTTATAGAATAGGATAAATTGCATAGAAATAGGTTAGTTGCATGCATGCTCTACTTGATTGAAAAGACAATAAGTTTCTTCTAAGACTCTATCTTTGGAACAAAATTTCACTAATTTTACACATTTTTATGATAAATTTTCTTGAAGTTGTATTTGGAACATGATGTTTGAGCTAAAGAACACACAACCTGTGAAGATTTGAGCCTTTATGCATGGTTACATTATTTAACCATAATTATTTTATTCTTGTGTGTTTACTTCTCTATGATTATAATCTATATTTTGTTTTATCTTATATGTCCAATATTTATTATATTTATATGCTTGCACATGATTGAGGCCATTATTTGTTTAAACTCACTCATCCAAATTAAGCCTACCCTTTTCAATTACCTTTGTTAACCACTTTGAGCCTTTAAATCTCATTTGTTCTATATTTCACCACATTACTAGCCTTAAGCGGAAAAATAATTGTATATCCCAAATTGAATTTTTGGTTAGCTTAAGATAGAATTGTATGTGCTAGTTAAGTATGGGAAATTGTGGAAACAAAAGTTATTAAGGGAATGTGTCATGATAATTTAATGGGAATTTGGATACCTACTCATGTGAAACTATAAGAATTAAAAATCTATGTGCATTGATAAGCTATGTTTATTTTTGCCTCTATAAAAAAATAAAAAAATATAAAATATAAAAAATATAAAAAATATAAAAAATATAAAAAAAATTAAAAAAAATATTTTAATAAATAAATGAATAAGGGGACAAAATTATCCCAATGCTGAATTGAGAATTCAAAGATCAATGCACATATGATAAAAATTAAAATAAAAAGTTGATACATGAGTATGGAATGTAAAAGGAAAATTCTGGGTAGGTAGGTATGAATTCTAAGGTTATGCAAGTTATATAGGTTGGGTTGAAGCTTGGGTTAATTAAAGATTCAATTTATAAGCTCACTTGACCATACATGTATCCCTACCTACCTTGGCCCCATTACAACCTTGAAAAGACCTCATGATGTTTGCATTGGTATATTAACTGTTGTTGATTGGTTAGGAGAAGAACAAAAGTTAGAGAGCATGATTAGAGAAGGATAGAGTGATTACCCTATACACTAGAGAGGTTAAAGCGTACATACATCATCAGTGAGGGTTCAATGCTTGAATTTCCATGTTCCCTGCTTTCATGAGCTATCTTCTTGCACTTTTATCTGTCTTACTGTATGATGATAGAATTAGTGGAGTTTGATTTGTAATTATTTTGAAGAGCTTATTTACTTTTGATCAAGTGGACAAGAATCATATAGTTGCATTCATATATATATATATATATATATGATTGCATTGCATTGCATGAGTTTCTACATGTTCATACTTATTTACTTTATCTCCTTCAATTAAGCATGAGGACATGCTAATGTTTAAGTGTGGGGAGGTTGATAAACCACTATTTTATGGTTTATATTGTGTTTAATTGTGTGGTTTTATAATGATCCTTACCCACTTATTCATTAATTTAGCATGCATTTATATTTTCTTCCTGAAATTATTACATGATTGAAAACCGCTTCCTAGAGACTTTTAATTATGCATTTTAATTCTCCTTTATTCCATTCGATGCCGTGATCTGTGTGTTAAGCGTTTCAGGCTTTATAGGGCATGAATGAGTTGGGGATTGGAAAGGAAGCTAGAAAAAATGGAAGGAACACAAGAAATTGAGGAGATAACCAGCGAGAAGTGACGCGGCCGCATGGCTCATGCAACCGCGCAAAAGAGGAGAAATCGCAGTGACGCGGCAGCATGGCTCACGCGACCACGCGGACTAGAAAAGCACGAGCAACGCGGAGGCGTGGACGACGCGAACACGTGGCGAGGAAAAGCGCGAATGACGCGTCCGCATGGATGATGCGATCGCGTGACATGCGCGATCTGCATAATCTGCAGGATTCGCTGGGGGCGATTTTGGACCCTATTTTGACCCAGTTTTCGGCCCAGAACAGTAGACTAGAGCCAGAAAACATGCAGAAACCAAAGAGAACATTCATTCTACACAAGTTTAAAATTAGATCTAGTTTTTACTCCTCCTCTAGGTTTTCTCTCTAGACATTCATAGTTCTTAGGATTTAATTTGTGATTGCTCTTTGCATTGGAACACTGAGAAGATTTATTACCTCATCAAGACTTCGTCATTCTAGTTCGTTTTCTTTACTTGGTTTACTCTTCCATGTTCTCTGCTTTGTTTAATTTTACCATTGGAATATTCTTAAGATTATTTAATACAAGGATCACTTTTATTTTTAATTGACTATTTTAATTTTTATTTACAATGTCTTTCTTTAATTCCTTTTTATATGCTATGAATTTTACCTTTACAATGAGTGAGTAGTTCCCTAACTTGATGGGGAGTTGATTGAAAGGAACCCTTGAGTTGGAAGGTGGTGCACGAAATTGTGATCTCAGGCAACGGCGCCAGAAACTCTGTACGCACGTCTTAATAAATCATTTTTCATTCACAACTTCGATACAACTAACCAGCAAGTGCACTGGGTTGTCCAATTAATAAACCTTACGTGAGTAAGGGTCGATCCCACAGAGATTGTTGGTATGAAGCAAGCTATGGTCACCTTGTAAATCTCAGTCAGGCGGATATAAAATAGTTATGGAGTTTTCGAACATAAATAATAAATAGATAGAAAATAAGGATAGAAACACTTATGTATATCATTGGTGAGAATTTCAGATAAGTGTATAGAGATGCTTTCGTTCCTCTGAACCTCTGCTTTCCTGCTGTCTTCATCCAATCAGTCTTACTCCTTTCCATGGCTGGCTTTATGTAAGGACATCACCGTTGTCAATGGCTACTTTTAATCCTCTCTAGAAAATGGTCCGATGCGCTGTCACTGCATGGCTAATCGTCTGGAGGCATCACCCTTGCCAATGGCTGCATCCTATCCTCTTGTGAAAATGGTCCAAATGCTCTGTCACAGCACGGCTAATCATCTGAGGTTCTCGATCATACTGGAATAGGATTCACCCTCCTTTTGCGTCTATCACTACGCCCAGCACTCGCGAGTTTGAAGTTCGTCACAGTCATTCAATCCCAGAGTCCTACTCGGAATACCACAGACAAGGTTTAGACTTTCCAGACTCTCATGAATGCCGCCATCAATCTAGCTTATACCACGAAGATTCTGATTAAGAGATCCAAGAGATACTCATTCAATCTAAGGTAGAACGGAAGTGGTTGTCAGGCACGCGTTCATAGGGAATGATGATGATTGTCACGTTCATCACATTCAGGTTGAAGTGCGAATGAATATCTTAGAAGCGGAATAAGTTGAATTGAATAGAAAAATAATAGTACTTTGCATTAATCTTTGAGGAACAGCAGAGCTCCACACCTTAATCTATGGAGTGCAGAAACTCTACCGTATGAAAATACATAAGTGATAATGGTCCA
This sequence comes from Arachis ipaensis, assembly GCF_059453495.1. NCBI lineage: Eukaryota > Viridiplantae > Streptophyta > Magnoliopsida > Fabales > Fabaceae > Arachis > Arachis ipaensis. Next base: position 127,602,373 of record NC_142442.1, on the reverse strand, counting down.
GGCATGGCCGAATGGCCAGCCCCCATGAAAGTCTAAGATAGCATAAAACTGATCAAAGATGTCTAATACAATAGTAAAAAGTCCTATTTATACTAAACTAGTTACTAGGGTTTACAGAAGTAAGTAATTGATGCATAAATCCACTTCCGGGGCCCACTTGGTGTGTGCTTGGGCTGAGCTTGAAGTTTCCACGTGGAGATGTCATTCTTGGAGTTGAACGCCAGTTTGTAACGTATTTCTGGCGTTCAACTCTGGCTTGTAACGTGTTTCTGGCGTTTAACTCTAGACAGCAGTGTAGAACTGGCGTTTAACGACCTTTTACGTCATCTAAACTCGGCCAAAGTATGGACTATTATATATTTCTGGAAAGACCTAGATGTCTACTTTCCAACGCAATTGGAAGTATGCCATTTTGAGTTCTGTAGCTCCAGAAAATCCACTTTGAGTGCAGGGAGGTTAGAATCCAACAGCATCAGCAGTCCTTCTTCAACCTCTGAATCTGATTTTTGCTCAAGTCCCTCAATTTCAGCCAGAAAATACCTGAAATCACAGAAAAACACACAAACTCATAGTAAAGTCCAGAAATGTGAATTTAACATAAAAACTAATGAAAACATCCCTAAAAGTAACTAGATCCTACTAAAAACATACTAAAAATAATGCCAAAAAGCGTATAAATTATCCGCTCATCAGAAGGTTCAAGAGAAAGATTGTAATTGGGTTATTGTTAGTTTGCTCTCTAATTCCTGACACCAATCCTCCCCAGAGTGGATTGGGACTTGCTGATAGAACAGCATTCCAGCTTGTTTTACCTTCCCTTACTTAGTAAAGGATAACTAAACGAAATAACTCTCAATTGTCAATTAATCTTAGAGTATTCCATCAAGAATAGGGCTTCCATGTAATCAACTCCCAGTCAAGGCTTTTATTTACATTATTCAATTTCATCAATTTAATTTCCTGTTTACTCAACTCAAACTTTTTCGAAAACATCTGATTAATAAAATAGCTCCCTTTCCTGCAACTCGTTGGGAGACGACCTGGGATTCATACTCCCAGTATTTTAAATTTCAATTTTCTGTGACACCTTTCTAAATTGAGCGGTGGATTTCTGGCGAGTTAAGAACTATACTTGCAACGTATATATTCTAATAATTTTTAATTCACCAATTTCTGCCCGCATCACCTCCTTTACCCTGTATGGGCCTTTTCAGTTTGCCGCTAACTTTCCTTCACCCGGAGTCGGTAGTCCTATGTCGTTGCGCCGCAAGACCAGGTCGTCCCGTTCAAATTCTCTCTTGAGTACCTTGGCATTAGAGTGGAGGGCCATTCTTTGTTTTAGTGCTGTCTCCAACAAGTGGGCCATCTCTCTGGCTTCATCCACCAAGTCTTTTTCTACGGCCTCTTCGACTCCTCCTAGAAGTAGTCGTGGACACGGCTCGCCGATTTCTACCAGTATTATTGCATCTACCCCGTAGGTGAGTCGGAAGGGTGGTTCCCTGGTAGACGACTGCTAAGTTGTGCAGTAAGACCAGAGGACTGAGGCCAAATCGTCAGCCCATGCTCCCTTCTTTTCATCAAGTCGCTTTCTGAGGCCTTGCAGGATGACCTTATTTGCCACTTCCACTTGGCCGTTGGTTTGGGGAATGCTCCAGAGACGAAAACTTTTGCTTTATGCCCAGGCCAGCCAGAAATTCTCCAAACTTTTTGTCGACAAACTGTGTCCCGTTGTCCAAGATGACGACTTCTGGTATTTCAAACCTAGCTATCACTTGTCTCCACATGAAATTCCGACAGTTGGCCGAGGAAACGCTGGCCAACGGCTCTGCCTCTACCCACTTTATGTAATAGTCAATGGCTACGACTAGGTATTTGACCTGCCCTGGTCCCACCAGGAAAGGCCTCAGCAGGTCGATTCCCCATTGCGAGAATGGTCGTGAGGCCGTTAGCAAACTTAGCTCGGCTGTTGGTGCTTTATGAAAGTTGGCGTTCTCCTGGCAGGTTTTGCATTTCTTCACAAATTCCTTAGAATCCGCCATCATAGAGGGTCAGTAGTAACCGGCTCTGACGAGCTTTCTGGCTAGGGCCTTCCCCCCAATGTGGTGACCGTAGCATCCTTCATGGAGTTCTCTGAGCACGTAGTCCGTTTGGTCGGGATGTAGGCACTTCAACAGGGGTTGGCTGATCCCCTTCTTGAGCAACTGGCCTTGTATGATTGCATATTTGGCTGCTTCTCGCCTTATTGTCTTTGCCACCTTCTCGTCGCTGGGGAGTTTAGCCTTTTCCAAGAAATCGATGATTGGGCTCATCCAGCAAGGATCTACTTGGGTCAGATACAACGCCACTGCCGGTTCCTTTATCAAACCCTGAATGAGAGATCGGTTCCCCGTCCCTGGTTTTGTGCTCACCAGCTTTGATAGGAGATCTGCTCGTGTGTTCCTCTCTCTCGGGACGTGTTGGACCGTGACTTCCTCGAATTGCTTACTCAACTCTTTGACTTTCTCCAGGTATTTCTGCAACAATGAATCTCTGGCTTGGTAGGTCCTATTGATCTGCGACATCACGACCTATGAGTCACTACATATTTCCAGCCTCATATTTTGCTTGATTGTTCAACACCGGGAATTCGAATTTGACTGACTGCTCGTATACAACTCCAGTTGGATTTTCTAAGATGATTCCTGCTCCTCCGAACGTTTGGTTGGATGCTCCGTCCACGTGGAGCTTCCACCGTGTGTTCAGAGTCTCGGCAGGGTTCCCTGTGACCTCTACCAGGAAGTCAGCCATGGCTTGAGCTTTAATCGCGTGCCTGGGATCATACTACAAGTCGTATTGGGGGAGCTCAATAGCCCAAGTCATCATTCTACCCGCTAGATCGGGTTTCTGGAGTACTTGGCGGATTGCCTGATCCGTCCTAACGATTACTTGGTGTCCTTGAAAGTACTGCCGCAGCCTGCGGGACGAGGTCAGGAGCGCATACACCAATTTCTCCAGCTTGTTGTACCTTAGCTCTGCTCCTTGTAGTGCTTTCTTTACGAAATATATTGGTTGTTGGATCTTCCCTTCTTCTCGTACCAAGACTGCTGCCAATGCCTCGTCGGTTACAGCCAAGTACAAGTATAGCGCCTCTCCGCTCTTAGGCTTCCCCAGGACAGGTGGTGCCGAGATTATCTCTTTGAAGTGCTTGAAAGCCTCCTCGCATGCCGGGGTCCATTCGAACGCTGTCCCTTTTCTCATCAGGTTGAAGAAGGGTAGCGCCTTGGCCGCCGACGTACCGAGGAAGCGGGATAGCGCAGTGAGCCTGCCCGCCAACCTCTGGACGTCTTTCACACATCCCGGGCTCTTCATTTGTAGGATCGCTTCGCACTTTTCCAGGTTAGCCTCCACCCCTCTTCGGGTTATCATAAACCCCAAAAATTTCCCGGCTTCGACGGCAAAGGCACACTTGAGCGGGTTAAGCCTCATGCCGTGTCTCCGAAGAGAGATAAAGACGTTCTCCAGGTCTCCGATGAGGTCCTCAGCTTTGGCGGTCTTGACCCGGATGTCGTCTACGTACACCTCCACCGTCTTGCCGATGAGGTCTTTGAATATCTTGTTCATCAGCCTTTGGTACGTAGCCCCCGCACTCTTCAACCCAAATGGCATCACCTTGTAGCAGTATGTCCCGCCTGCGTTATAAATGCCGTTTTCTCTTTATCTAGTTGGTGCATCAGTATCTAATTGTATCCAAAATAGGCATCCATGAAACTCAGATACCGGTAACCCGCCGCCGCGTCAACAAGAACGTCAATATTGGGAAGGGGGAAAGAATCTTTGGGATATGCCTTGTGAAGGTCGGAATAATCCACACACATTCTCCATTTCCCACTGGGATTTTTAACCAGGACTACATTCGATAGCCACGTCGAGTAGTCGAGTTCCCGGATGAAGCCCACTTCCAGTAGGTTGGCCGTTTGCCTGGCCACCTCTTCCGCCCTTTCTTGGGACATCTTTCTCCTCCTTTGGGCCACCGGCTTTGCCTCCGGTTTCACGGCTAGTTGATGTGACATGAACTGGGGGTCTATACCCGGCATGTCAGTTGGGGTCCAAGCGAACAAGTCGCCGTTGGCTCTGATCATCTCCATGAGGGGTTCTTTCAAGTCATGGGGTAGGTTTCTATTTACAAAGGTGAACTTTTCATCCAAGTCGCCGACTCTGAATTTTTCGAGGTCCCCCTCGGGTTCTGGCCTAGGTTTGTCATCCACCCTGGCGTCCAGGTCGGCGAGGAAGACATCGGATGCTTCTTTAGGTTTCTTCCTCAGGGAGAGGCTGGCGTTGTCGCATGCGACTGCCGTTTCCAGATCCCCCCTGATGGTCCCAACTGATCCATCATCAAAAACAAATTTCATTAATAGCAGCTTGGTAGAAATCACTGCCCCGAACTCGTTGATGGTCTTCCTCCCCAAGATGAGGTTGTAGGCCGTGGAGTCTCTTAAGACAACGAACTCCGCCATTAGCGACCTCTTCCCTAGACCTCCACCTATCGAGACCAGGAGGGAAACTACATCGTCAGACTTGATGAAGTTATCTCCTAGGACGACCACGCCGGGTTGGTGGCCCCTCAAGTCGGTATCCCGTAGGCCCAGAGCATCAAATACGTTACGGAACTTGATGTTGGAATCAGCTTCCGTGTCTACTTGGATCCGTTTTACTAAGCCGGTGCCCACTCTGGCCGTGATCACCATCGGAGGGTTCTCCGGGACATCGTCAAACCATTGGTCTTCGGGGCCGAATGATATCGACGGTACCCTTCGGGAGGGAGGTTAGAGTCAGAGGACATAGCTAAGACCTTGGCGTCCTTTTTGCTAGCCGATTTCGATCTGGGGGAAACATCTCTTCTGATCACCACATTTACAACAGTGAGGCCGCGCTCACTATCCTCCTCGGGCTCTCGTCTTTGTCTCACGGCGCGGCTTTTGTCCTCGTTTGATCGGTCGTGGTCCTACCTCCTCGGTTCCCTTATAAGGTGGGAAAAATCAGCCAACTTCCCCTCCCGAATGGCTTGCTCCAGGGTGTCTTTCAGGTCGAAGCAGTCTTGGGTCTTATGGCCATAGCCCTTTGTAGTAATTGCAGTAGAGATTTTTGTTTCCTCCCGTCCTGTCCTTGAGTTGTCGAGGCTTCGACAAGTTGCCCTTGTCGGCGATTTGCTGATAGACTTCAACGATCGGAGCTGACAAGGGGGTATAGTTGGTGAACTTTCCTACCCGGGGAAACAGCTTGAAGGTTTTGGCTGATCCTCCATCTTTGGAGTGCTCCTTCGACCTTTCCCAGCCGTCGGGAGGGCGAGCATTGGAGTAGGCGTGCTACCGCTTATTGGCTACCACAACCTGGCTAACTTCTTCATCATTGATGTATTCCCTGGCCACGTTCTAAATTTCTTGCATCATCCAAACGGGCTTGGTGGTAAGGTGTTTCCTGAAATCCTCATTCAATAACCCGTTGGTCAAGCACAAGCTGGCCACCGAATCGATTAGGCCGTCAATCTCCAAACACTCGTCGTTGAACCTATCCAGGTAATTTCGGGTCGGCTCGCCACTTCTTTGTGTTACTCCTAGTAGATTGATCGGATGCTTTGCTTTAGCGATACGTGTGGTGAACTGAGCTAAGAAGGCATGACTGATGTCCACAAAGGCGGTTATGGAGCCCTGAGGGAGGGCGTTAAACCAACGAATCGCCGGCCCTGCTAACGTTACGGGGAAAGCGCGACACCTCACTTCATCGCCTACCCTTTCCAGGTTCATCCTGGCCTCAAAGGCCGTTAGATTCTCCTGGGGATCTTGAGTCCTATCATACCTCATATTTGTTGGCTTATCAAAGTGCTTAGGCAGCCGGATTTCCAAGATCGAGTGGTGGAAAGGGGTTGCTCCCATGACCACCGGTTGTCGCCTTTTCCTCGTCCTTTCTCTACTGTCTTCCCTGTGTGGTCGGCCTCTCCTTGACCTCTCTCTGCTATCTTGTCGCTGTGGTCGGCTTCTCCTTGGTCTTTCTCTGCTGCCTTCTCGGTCTTCTTCTACGGTTTCTCTCATCAGTGATCGGGAGTAGATCACAGGATCTCCCCGTCTCCTTGGCGCTTCCCTACTTTCCTGGCTCTCTGACTCTGTCCTGAGGCTCGGAGTGCGCCTGGAGTGGCTTCTTCAGAGACTTCTTTCTCTCCTTTGAGGAGATCGGAAACGCTCTTGACTAGGAGTTGGTTGATGGCGTTCTCTGCTGGCCACTTCCCGTTCTAGGTTTTGTACTCTGTGTTGTAGTTCTTGTATTATTCTTGTGCTATCACTACCTGTTCCTCCAAAGGGTCGTCTCTCGGGTTACCGCGGGAGGGACCTGGTGCGCTCGCAAGTGGGAGCGCCTGTGGCTACCCTACCGGCTCTGGGGTTCGCTCCCTCCCCGCGGGGCTCGCCTCCATCGTCCGCCCCAACTGTGCCCAGAATAAAGTCCATGTCCCCACAGACGGTGCCAATGTACTGTTAGTCGGATACCGGATGGTTCAGGAATGCTTGTCGGGTGCAAAGGTCGGGCCTGGTCTCGATTCGGGCCTGGAACGCGAGGGGAGAGAGCCGCCGACTTCCCGAGCTCTTTGTGAGTTGAGGGGGGTGCCACCTGCAATGACACTCTAATGCTCAAGTCAGAAGGGGTGCAGGTGGTATGAGGATAAGGGATATGGTGACGTACCTAGGGAGAGGGGTAGGACCCTCCCCTTATATACCCTGTCAATAGGGCGGGCCCCATAGGAGAAGACCCCCTTCCAGGAAGTTTTCTTTCTCACAGCTGTCATGCAGCTGGTAACAGGGGCGCGTGTCCGGGTCATAGACCGGACGGGTTGTGCACGTTGACCCGACTGCGCAAATCGGTTTATCCTCGAGCCGGGTCGGCCAACATGCCAGCTGGGCTGGGCAGTAATAATTTCTTAGGCCCCACGGTGGGCGTCAATTGTTCTTGCTTGATGATTGAGGTATAACTCGTCCTTTGACTATCTACTCCAAGCTTCTTTATCTCCGCTCCGAGCTTCTCGTCAATTGTTCTTTAGTATTTTGTAAGTTTATTCTCAAGTGATATTCAACTTGCCTCAAAATGAATTTCTCCCTTTCTTTTATATTGGGAGTTCGGATCCGAGGTTGTCTATTCCCAAATTATAGTGGTAATGTATGGAGATCATAACGTTCTGATTGTTTTTATGATTTTAATGGCCAACCTATAACGTATATGTCGAGTTTTTCTTAACCGACATATAACGGTTATATCAGGATTAATAGTTAAATTCGTCCCTGAAAGATCACTCATTTTTTAAATTGGTCCTCAAATGATTTTTTTAGTAATATTAGTTTCTGAAAGATAAAACGTAAGTCAAATTGGTCCTTCCGTTAGTTAATGATGACGTATTATGTTAAATGTCAGGGGGCATAATGATGCGGTAGGTTAATGCCACGTGTCACAAGATAATTGGTTGACGTATCAGGTGAGTGATACCTGGCATACCACATGTCATTTGACATGTCATAAATTTATTTATAATCAAATTAGTCCCTTAAAGTACACATGTAAATTATTTTCATCCCTAAAATTTAAAAAATTGATCAAATTAGTCTTTATGTAAATTTCTCTTTTTTTATATAATATTAAATTTTTAATATTTCTTAATCCTACTCATTTTAATCTTATTTTTTACATCTTAATAAAAATAATTAAATTATTACATAGTTATTTTCTTATATGTATTTTTAGATTTTCCATTTTCGAATTCTAGTTTTTTGTTGTAAAATTTTTTAAGATAAATAATTTTATCCAATTATTAATAATTATATACTAAAAGTTTTAATATTATAGATCTCACTAAATAAATATAGTAATTATTTTAAATATTTTAATTTTTTAGATCTCACTAAATAAATATAATAGTTATTTTTAAAATATTAAATTAAAATATTAAAATTCAACGAGTAATCCCACAAATTGATTTTTTAATTATTGAGTTCTACCATATAAATTAAACAATAATAAAAATTATAATTTTAAAAAATCTAAAAAATATAAATTTTTAAATAACTATTATATTATTTAGTGAAATTCAAAATATTAAATTTTTTAAATATATCATCAATAAAGTTAATAAACACATCAAATAAAAAATTTCACTATTAAAATAATTACAATTTGAAAATACAAAATTTTAAAATACAAATGATAAAATAATTTTATAATAATTTAATTATTTTTATTATTTTATACAAAGAGAATTTTATTTATTAAGGTCTAAAAAATAATATTAAAATTAGTAGTATCAAAAGATATTTAAATTTAATATTATAAAAAAATAAAACATATTTATATAAGGATTAATTTGATTAATTTTTAAAATTTTAGAAATGAAAATGACTTACGTAGTTACGTGTACTTTTAGGAACTATGTTGATTATAAATAAATTTTTTACATGTCAAGTGACATGTGACGTGTTCGGTGTCACTGACCTGAAACATGACATGTGACATTAACCTACCACGTTATCATGTCACATGACACTTAACATGACACATCATTATCTAACTGACGAAAGTAGCAATTTGACTTACCCATTTTGATCCTAAAAAAATTTCAGAGTAGACATTTTAGTCCCCAAATAAAATTAATTACTCGATTGGTCCCTAACAATTAACTCTATCAGTCTCTTAGGTCCTTTGCTCCGCCAACTCTAACGGAGGACAAAATAGTCTCTGACAACTCTAACATGGGATAAAATGGTTCCTGACCCCCTCTGTTCGGAAACAAAATTGTTCTCCCCCAATTTCTATCATATCTCATATAACGCTAACAGTCTTAACACTACAATTTCAAGCTACACAATGCACGCTCTGCAACTTCAATGTTCACAAGAAGAAAAATCCTCAATTTGATATCAATCAATTCATACTCAGGAAACTAATGACTATGTCTTTCAAGTACTCGTCGTCTTCGATGGATCCCATGATTCTAGATAGCAAGTCCGATTTGTTAAGACCCGTCGTCGTCGTTGCCTTCTCCCTCCTCCTTTGCCTTATCATCTCCATGGCCACATTGTCCACCACTATGATCGCTTCCTTCGCCTTCTTTTTCGAACCAATGTTCAGTAATCGCTTCAGATTTCATATGAGCGGCGACAGTGACATTGCTCGCTATACTAATAGCTTGGATGCGAGGTCAAAGCTGTCTGCCAACTTGAATTTCGGGAGAAAAGAAATGAAGCACTCGGGGTTCATTCCAAATAAGAATTTGCATATGATGTCAAAGGAGAATCTTCTCATGATGTTCTAATGTCCAACAATCTATATTGCTTGTCGGTGAGTGTAGAAAGACGTACCCTTGAGATAATTGTGGAACTTGGTCTTGAGCATGTGGTGGACGTTGTTGGGGTTGGAGGTGATGTTGTTATTGAGAATGTGGAGGTGGATGCTTCTGGTGTGTGAAGTGCGGAGGAGGTGGGTGATCCATGACATGTTGAGGTAAGTGCGACACGCGTGGCAGTTATACCATAACTTGATCTTGGAGCTGAAGAGGAGGAAGAAAAAGATAGAGAAGAAGACTGTGAAGGTAAAGAAGGAGAGTATGAATGTTAGGGTTATGCGAGATATGATGGAAATTAGGAGAGAACGGTGTTATTTCCGAACAGAGGGGGTCAATCATTTTGTCCCCTATTAGAGTTGTCAGGGACCATTTTGTCCTTCGTTGGAGTTGACGGAGCAAATGACCTAAGTAACAGACGAAGTTAATTGTTAGCGACTAATCAATTAATTAATTTTACTTGGAAACTGGTGCACGAATTGTGAATCACACTTTTCACAACTCGTACCACTAACCAGCAAGTGCACTGGGTCGTCCAAGTAATACCTTACGTGAGTAAGGGTCGAATCCCACGGAGATTGTTGGTTTGAAGCAATCTATGGTTATCTTGCAATTCTTAGTCAGGAAGTCAATTATATTTATCAGTTGAATTGCGAATGAACAAGAGAGCATGGGTTAAAGGTTACTTGTTATGCAGTAATGGAGAATATGTTGGAGTTTTGGAGATGCTTTGTCTTCTGAATCTCTGCTTTCCTCTGTCTTCTGATTCACGCACGCACGTCCTTCTATGGCAAGCTGTGTGTTGGGGCATCACCGTTGTCAATGGTTACATCCCCTCCTCTTGTGAAAATGGTCCAAATGCTCTGTCACAGCACGACTAATCATCTGAGGTTCCCGATCATGCTGGAATAGGATTCACCCTCCTTTTGCGTCTGTCACTACGCCCAGCACTCGCGAGTTTGAAGCTCGTCACAGTCATTCAATCCCTGAATCCTACTCGGAATACCACAGACAAGGTTTAGACTTTCCGGATTCTCATGAATGCCGCCATCAATCTAGCTTATACCACGAAGATTCTGGTTAAGAGATCTAAGAGACACTCATTCAATCGAAAGTAGAACGGAAGTAGTTGTCAGGCACGCGTTCATGGGGAATGATGATGATTGTCACGTTCATCATATTCAAGTTGAAGTGCGAATGAATATCTTAGATAGGAACACGCATGTTTGAATGGAAAACAGAAATACTTGCATTAATTCATCGAGACACAGCAGAGCTCCTCACCCCCAACAACGGGGTTTAGAGACTCATGCCGTCAAAGAGTACAAAGTTTTTATCTAAAATATCATGAGATACAAAATAAGTCTCTAAAAGTTGTTTAAATACTAAACCAGTAGCCTAGGTTTACCGAAAATGAGTAAACTATAGCAGATGGTATAGAGATCCACTTCTAGGGCCCACTTGGTGTGTGCTGGGGCTGAGACTTAAGCAATTCACGTGCCTAAGGCCATTTTGGGCGTTCAACGCCAGGTTTGGATCCATTTCTGGCGTTGAACTCCAACTTTTGATCCTTTTCTGGCGCTGGACGCCAGAATTGGGCAGAGAACTGGCATTGAACGCCAGTTTACGTCGTCTATTCTTGAGCAAAGTATGGACTATTATATATTTCTGGAAAGTCCTGGATGTCTACTTTCCAACGCAATTGGAATCGCACCATTTCGAGTTCTGTAGCTCCAGAAAATCCATTTTGAGTGCAGGGAGGTCAGAATCCAACAGCATCAGCAGTCCTTTTTCAGCCTGAATTAGATTTTTGCTCAGCTCCCTCAATTTCAGCCAGAAAAATACCTGAAATTACAGAAAAACACACAACTCATAGTAAAGTCCAGAAATATAAATTTTTCCTAAAAAACTAATGAAAATAAACTAAAAACTAACTAAAACATACTAAAAACTATATGAAATTAACCCCAAAAAGCGTATAAAATATCCGCTCATCACAACACCAAACTTAAACTGTTGCTTGTCCTCAAGCAACTAGACAAATAAAATAGAAGACTAATAGGTTGAGAAGCAATAATATCTCAGAGTTTTTGAGTGAATCTCAGATTCTAATTAGATGAGCGGGACTAGTAGCTTTTTGCTTCCGAACAGTTTTGGCATCTCACTTTATCCATTGAAGCTCAGAGTGATTGGCATCTATAAGAACTTAGAATTCAGATAGTGTTATTGATTCTCTTATTTCAGTATGATGATTCTTGAACACAGCTATTTCATGAGTCTTGGCCGTGGCCCTAAGCACTTTATTTTCCAGTATTACCACTAGATACATAAATGCCACAGACACATAATTGGGTGAACCCTTTGGATTGTGACTCAGCTTTGCTAGAGTCCCCAATTAGAGGTGTCCAGAGTTCTTAAGCACACTCTTCTTTCTGCTTTGGACCTTGACTTTAACCGCTCAGTCTCAAGTTTTCACTTGACACCTTCACGCCACAAGCACATGGTTAGGGACAGCTTGGTTTAGCCGCTTAGGCCAGGATTTTATTCCCTTAGGCCCTCCTATCCACTGATGCTCAAAGCCTTGGGATCCTTTTTATTACCCTTGCCTTTTGGTTTTAAGGGCTATTGGCTTTTTCTGCTTTTCTTCTTTTTTTTTTTTGCTGCTTTTTCTTGCTTCAAGAATCATTTTTATGATTTTTTAGATAATCAATAACATGTCTCATGTTCACCATTCTTTGAAGAGCCAACATATTTAACAGTCTTAAACAACAAATTCAAAAGACATATGCACTGTTCAAGCATTCATTCAGAAGACAGAAAGTATTACCACCACATGTAACTAATTAGAATTTCTCTTATTAAAAACTCGAAATTTTATTGCCTCTTATTCAAAAGATCTACTATTTTATTCATGTTTGCTGATGATGAGAAAAATAAACTATGGCTTAATTGGAGATAAAATCAAAATAGATACTAATTACTACTATATGACTCCTAAGGTGAACTTCTCTAATGACACTATCACAGAGTTAAGGCAGAAATTAGAGTTTAACAACCTTTGTTCTGGGAAATGGGTGTTCCTCTGATCCGTGGGGTGCTTGATTCTTCAAGAGATAACTTCTGGCGCTTCAATTCCCTTAAGTCACGCCCTTGTTCCTCTTGTTCTTTAAACATATAGGTCAGTATTTGACTGTGTTCCTTCTGTTCTTTTATTATTTGCTCCATAGCTTCCCGTATTTTGGTGATAGACGTCTCAAGATACTCCCAGTATTCAGATTGAGGGATTTCTGGGAGAAATTCCTGTGTTTTCTTCTTGGTGGGATCATCCTGTGCTTGTTGTTTTTCCATTGATGCTTTGGTGATTGGTTTCTCAACTGAGATATACTCAGTTATTCCCATCCTTACCCCAGCGTCCTTGCAGAGCAGAGAAATCACGTTTGGATAAGCCAACCTGGCTTCTTTAGAATTTTTGTTAGCAATTTTGTAGAGTTCAGCTGAGATCAGCTGATGAACTTCCACTTCTTTTCCCATCATGATGCAATAGATCATCACTGCTCTTTTAACCGTGACTTCATAACGGTTGCTAGTAGGCAACAGAGAATGCCCAATGAAGTCCAGCCATCCTCTGGCGACTGGATTGAGATCTTCTCTCTTGAGTTGATTTGGGACACCCTTTGTGTTGGTGGTCCACCTGGCTCCAGGGATTCATATGTCCTCTAGAATCTTATCCAGGCCCTTGTCTGTTCTCATCATTCTCCTGTTGAAGGAGTCTGGATCATCTTTCAGCTGAGGTAGCTTTAAGATCTCTCTGATCTTGTCAGGGGTGGTATGAACAATATTTCCTCTGACCGTGGTCCGATATTCATAGAAAGCAGTTCCAGATAGTTTTTGCTTGTCAGTCTGCCACATATTAGCATAGAACTCCTAGATCATATTCCTTCCCACTTTCGTTTCAGGATTAGCTAGGACTTCCCAGTTCCTGATTCGAATTTGCTCCTGGATCTCCGGATATTCATCTTCTTTCAGATCGAATCTAACTTCCGGGATCACTGATCTCAGACCCATTATTTTATTATAATGGTCTGAATGTTCTTTAGATAAGAACTTCCCTTGATTCCAAAGTGGTTTTGGAACGCTCTCTTTCTTGCCTCTTGGAGTGGGTTGTTTTCCTTTAGGAGCCATGATCTTAGTGATCGCGGATAAACACACCAAACTTAGAGGTTTGCTTGTCCTCAAGCAAAAGAAAAGAAAGGAGAGGGAAAGAAGGAGAGCTAGGTGCAATTGTTGATGGGAGGGGAGGGAGGCCGAACTCGAATTTAAAGGGAGGGAGGGTGGGTTTTCGAAAAAAAAAGATAAAGATATGATAAAAAGATTGATTTGGAAAAGATAAGATATAAGATATGATAAGAGAGGATATAGTTTAAAATTGAAAACATATGAAAGATTTTTGAAAAAGATAGATTTAGATTTTGAAAAAGATAAAGTGGGGGTTTTGAAAAAGATATTGATGAGTTAAAAAGATAGATTTGTAAAAAAAAAGAAAGATTTGAAAAGAGTTGGATTGAATTTGCAAAGAGGGCTGGTGCTTATGGATTAAAATACATTTGATATTTTTAAGGTAGGGTTTTTAGAAATTAGGGATTTTAGAAATCAGGGTTCTTAACATGTTTATGCAAGAAAACATGAATTGAAGTATGAAAATCAAGATTTAGAATGAAAAATTATGAAGAAAAATGAGTTTGCCTCCTCCCTGCCATCCTGGCGTTTGAACGCCCAAACACTGCCTGTTTTGGGCGTTCAGCGCCCAAATGCTGCTCTCCTGGGCGTTCAACGCCCAGTTGCTGCCATTACTGGCGTTCAACACCCAGTGGGTGCCCATTTCTGGCATTGAACGCCCAGATTGCTACCATTACTGGCGTTCAACGCCCAGTGGATGCCTATTTTGGGCGTTGAACGCCCAAAATACACTTTTACTGGCATTTTCTTGCCAGTGAGCTCTTTTTCTCTGTTTTGTGTGCCGAATCCTTCTGTAACTCTGTGAACTTATACAAATGATTTCTCACCTTAGTGTCAGTGAACTTTATATAAACAAATAAAAATAAAAATAAAAATAGGGCAAAATTCTTAAAGGATTGATGCCCCATGGCTGGGTTGCCTCCCAGCAAGCGCTTCTTTATTGTCTTTAGCTGGACCTTGCTGAGCTTTTAATTTAGCTTCAGCCTTGAGCATTCTTGCTCAATGTTTCCTTCAAGATAGTGTTTGATTCTCTGTCCATTGACAATGAACCTCTTATCAGAATCAATATCTTGAAGCTCCACATAACCATATGGTGATACACTTGTAATCACGTATGGTCCCTTCCACCGGAATTTCAATTTCTCGGGGAATAGCCTGAATCTAGAGTTGAACAGCAGAACCTTCTGTCCTGGCTCAAAGATTCTAGATGACAGCTTTCTGTCATGCCACTTTTTTTATTTCTCTTTATAAAGCTTGGCATTTTCGAAAGTTGTGAATCTGAATTCCTCTAGCTCATTTAGCTGGAGCAATCTTTTTTCTCCTGCTAATTTGGCATCAAAGTTTAGGAATCTGGTTGCCCAGTAGGCCTTGTGTTCCAGTTCCACGGGCAGGTGACATGCCTTACCATACACAAGTTGATATGGAGAGGTCCCTATAGGGGTCTTGAATGCTGTTCTGTAAGCCCACAGAGCATCATCCAAGCTCCATGCCCAATCCTTTCTACGGGTATTTACTGTCCATTCCAGGATTCTCTTTAATTCTCTGTTAGAGACTTCAGCTTGCCCATTGGTTTGTGGATGGTATGGAGTAGCCACCTTGTGGCGAATTCCATACCGAACCATGGCAGAGTAAAGCTGTTTATTGCAGAAGTGAGTGCCCCCATCACTGATTAGTACTCTAGGGACACCAAACCTGCTAAAGATATGTTTCTGGAGGAACTTTAGCACTATTTTAGTATTATTGGTGGGTGTGGCAATGGCCTCAACCCATTTTGATACATAGTCAACTGCCACCAAAATATAAGTGTTTGAGTATGATGGTGGGAAAGGTCCCATGAAGTCAATTCCCTATACATCAAACAACTCAATTTCCAAGATTCCTTGTTGAGGCATGGCGTAACCATGAGGCAGATTACCAGCTCTTTGGCAACTGTCACAGTTACGTACAAACTCTCGGGAATCTTTATAGAGTGTGGGCCAATAGAAGCCACATTGGAGAACCTTGGTGGCTGTTCGCTCACCTCCGAAATGGCCTCCATATTGAGATCCATGGCAATGCCATAGGATTTTCTGTGCTTCTTCTCTAGGTACACACCTACGGATTATTCCGTCTGCACATCTCTTAAAGAGATAGGGTTCATCCCACAAGTAGTACTTTGCATCAGTAATTAATTTCTTCTTTTGTATCCTGTTGTACTCCTTGGGTATGAACCTTGCAGCTTTATAGTTTGCAATATCGGCAAACCATGGTGTTTCCTGAATGGCAAATAAATGCTCATCTGGAAAAGTCTCAGAGATCTCAAGAGAGGGGAGGGGCGTCCCTTCTGCTGGCTCTATCCGGGACAGATGATCAGCCACTTGGTTCTCTGTCCCTTTTCTGTCTCTTATTTCTATATCAAACTCTTGCAGAAGCAACACCCATCTGATGAGTCTGGGTTTTGAATCCTGCTTTGTGAGTAGATACTTAAGAGCAGCATGGTCAGTATACACAATCACTTTTGATCCTACTAAGTATGATCTGAACTTGTCAATGGCGTAAACCACTACAAGTAATTCTTTTTCTGTGGTTGTGTAATTTTTCTGGGCATCATTTAAAACGCGACTAGCATAATAAATGACATGCAGAAGCTTGTCATGCCTCTGTCCCAGTACTGCACCAATGGCGTGATCACTGGCATCACACATTAGCTCAAAGGGTAATGTCCAGTCTGGTGCAGAAATAACTGGTGCTGTGACCAGCTTAGCTTTCAACGTTTCAAACGCCTGCAGGCACTCTGTGTCAAACACAAATGGCGTGTCAGCAGCTAGCAGATTGCTTAGAGGTTTTGCGATTTTTGAAAAATCCTTTATAAACCTTCTATAGAATCCTGCATGCCCCAGAAAGCTTCTGATTGCCTTAACATTGGCAGGTGGTGGTAATTTTTCAATTACCTCTATTTTTGCTTGATCCACCTCTATTCCCTTGTTAGAGATTTTATGCCCAAGGACAATCCCCTCAGTCACCATGAAGTGACATTTTTCCCAGTTTAAAACTAGGTTGGTCTCTTGGCATCTCTTCAGAACAAGTTTTAGGTGATCAAGACAGGAGCTGAATGAGTCTCCATATACTGAGAAGTCATCCATGAAGACTTCCAGAAATTTTTCCACCATATCAGAGAAAATAGAGAGCATGCATCTCTGGAAGGTTGCAGGCGCATTACACAGCCCAAATGGCATCCTTCTATAAGCAAACACTCCAGATGGACATGTGAATGCTGTTTTCTCTTGATCCTGGGGATCCACTGCAATCTGGTTATAGCCTGAATAGCCATCCAAAAAGCAGTAATACTCATGACCTGCTAGTCTTTCTAGCATCTGGTCTATGAATGGTAAAGGAAAATGGTCCTTTCTAGTGGCTGTATTGAGCCTTCTGTAGTCAATACACATGCGCCACCCTGTAACTGTTCTTGTAGGAATCAGTTCATTTTTTTCATTATGAATCACTGTCATGCCTCCCTTTTTTGGGACGACTTGGACAGGACTCACCCAGGGGCTATCAGAAATAGGATAAATAATCCCAGCCTCTAGTAATTTGGTGACCTCTTTCTGCACCACTTCTTTCATGGTTGGATTTAGCCGCCTCTGTGGTTGAACCACTGGTTTAGCATTATCCTCCAATAAGATTTTGTGCATACATCTAGCTGGGCTTATGCCCTTAAGGTCACCTATGGACCACCCAAGAGTTGTCTTGTGTGTCCTTAGCACTTGAATAAGCATTTCCTCTTCCTGTGAATTTAAAGCAGAGCTTATGATCACTGGAAAAGTGTCACCTTCTCCCAGAAATGCATATTTCAAGGATGGTGGTAGTGGCTTGAGCTCGGGTTTAGGAGGTTTTTCCTCTTCTAGAAGAAATTTCAGAGGCTCTTTCATGTCCTCTGAATCCTCCAAATCAGGCTGAACATCTTTAAAGATATTTTCCAACACTGATTCGAGACTCTCAGCCATGTTGATCTCTTCTACCAAAGAGTCAATAAGATCAACTTTCATGCAGTCTGGATGTTGCATGGGTTTAACAGCGTTCAACTTAAATTCATCATCATTGACTCTCAAGGTTATTTCTCCCTGTTGGACGTCAATGAGGGATCGTCCAATTGCTAGGAAGGGCCTTCCTAGAATGAGAGTAGCACTCTTGTGCTCCTCCATTTCCAGCACAACAAAGTCAGTGGGAAAGGCGAATGGCCTAACCCTGACAATCATGTCTTCAATCACGCCTGATGGGTATTTAGTGGAGCCATCAGCAAGCTGAAGACATATCCGGGTTGGTTTAACTTCTTCAGTTAAACCAAGCTTTCTGATAGTGGATGCAGGTATTAGGTTGATGCTTGCCCCAAGATCACATAAAGCTGTCTTGGTACAATTACCCTCTAATGTGCATGGTATCAGAAAACTCCCAGGGTCTTTAAGCTTTTCAGGAAAGCTCTTCAGAATGACTGTACTGCATTCTTCAGTGAGGAGAACTCTTTCTGTTTCTCTCCAATCCTTTTTATGACTCAAGATCTCTTTCATGAACTTGGCATAAGAAGGTATTTGCTCAAGTGCCTCTGCAAATGGAATCTTTATTTCAAGAGTCCTAAGATAATCTGCAAAGCGAGCAAATTGCTTATCCTGCTCCTCTTTCCGGAGTTTTTGAGGATAAGGTATCTTGGCTTTATACTCCTCAACCTTAGTGGTTGAAGAAGCCTTTTTAGAGGGGTTGTTATCAGCACTTGTGTGTGTTTGATCCCTCACTGGCAATTGAGTGCCAGAGTTAGAAACTGGAGTGACGTTAGATGCCAACTCCTGGTCTGTTCCTGGCGTCTGAACGCCAGAACTGTGCCCATTTTGGGCGTTCAGCGCCAGATCCTGCCCATTTTGGGCATTCAACGCCAGACCCTTGCCTATTTCTGGTATTGAACGCCAGTCCTGCCTTGTTTCTGGCGTTGAACGCCAGTTTTGGGCATGGTCTGGGCGTTCAGCGCCAGCCTTCCACCAATTTTCTGGCGTTTTAGTGCCAGAATTATTTTTCTCTGGGCTCTTATTGTCCTCAGGTGAATCTTGGGTGGTTTGCTCATTTCTTGGCTTTTTGCTACCTTGAGGTGGGGTATTTAATGTTTTCCCACTTCTTAATTGAACTGCTTGGCATTCTTCTGTTATTTGTCTTGATAGCTGCTGCTTTGTTTGCCTAAACTGTTCTTCCATATGTATATTTGCCATTCTTGTCTCTTGTAGCCTATCTTTAAATTCGGCTAGCTGCTTAGTTAGAAAGTGCAATTGCTGGTTGAATTCAGCAGCTTGTTTTACAGGACTGAGTTCAGCAGTTACTGTTTTAATCTCTTCTTTCATGGAAGGGTCACTGCTTAGGTACAGATGCTGATTCCTGGCAACTGTATCAATAAGCTCTTGAGCCTCTTCAATTGTCTTTCTCATGTGGGTAGATCCACCAGTTGAGTAATCTAGAGACATCTGAGCTCTTTCAGCAAGCCCATAATAGAAGATGTCTAACTGAACCCACTCTGAAAACATTTCAGAGGGGCATTTTCTTAGCATCTCTCTGTATCTCTCCCAGGCATCATAAAAAGATTCATTATCTCCTTGTTTAAAGTCTTGGATGTCCAGCCTTAGCTGTGTCATCCGTTTTGGGGGGAAATATTGATTCAGAAATTTTTCTGTCAGCTGTTTCCATGTCCTTATGCTGGCTTTAGGTTGGTTATTCAACCACCTTTTAGCTTGATCTTTTACAGCAAATGGAAACAGTAATAGTCTGTAGACATCCTGATCTATTTCCTTATCATGTACTGTGTCAGCAATTTGTAAAAATTGTGCCAGAAACTCTGTAGGTTCTTCCTGTGGAAGACCGGAATACTGGCAACTTTGCTGCACCATGATAATGAGCTGAGGATTCAACTCAAAGCTACTAACTCTAATGGAGGGTATGCAGATGCTACTCCCATATGAAGCAGTAGAGGGGTTAGAATATGACCCCAGAGTCCTCCTGGACTGTTCATTTCCACTTAGGTCCATGATGGAGAAAGGGAGATGATGTAAAATAGAGAAAATATTTTTGTTTATTTATTTATTTATTTCGAAAATAAGATAAAGATAAATAAAAATGGGTGAAGATTTTTCGAAAAATTGAGGAGAGAGGGAGTGGTTAGGAAGTTTTGAAAAGGATATGATGATTTTTTTTGAAAAAAATTTTAAATTTTGAAATAAAAATCTGAATTTTAGAAATAGATTTTGAAAATTTGCTTTTAAAATAGAGAGAAAAGATATTTTTGAATTTAAAGAGGAGAGAGAAAAACAATAAGATAGCACAAGATTTAAAATTTTTTTTTTATCTGATGCTCCTTGTTTTCGAAAATTTTTAAGGGAAAAACACTAAGGAATACCAAACTTAAAAATTTTAAGATCAAGACACAAGGAAAACTCAAGAACACTTTGAAGATCCACAAGAACACAAGAACACAAAGGAAGAACACCAAACTTAAAATTTTTAGAAAACCAAACTAAAATTTTCGAAAAACACAGAGAAATCAACAAGAAAACACCAAACTTAAAGTTTGGCACAGGATTTAATAGAAAAATTATTTTTGAAAAAGGTTTTAATAAGAAAATAAGGATTCTAAAATTTTAACACGACACTAATACGAGACTCTAAACAAAAAGAGAAATTTTTCCTAATCTAAGCAACAAAATAAACCGTTAGTTGTCCAAACACGAACAATCCCCAGCAACGGCACCAAAAACTTGGTGCACGAATTGTGAATCACACTTTTCACAACTCGTACCACTAACCAGCAAGTGCACTGGGTCGTCCAAGTAATACCTTACGTGAGTAAGGGTCGAATCCCACGGAGATTGTTGGTTTGAAGCAATCTATGGTTATCTTGCAATTCTTAGTCAGGAAGTCAATTATATTTATCAGTTGAATTGCGAATGAACAAGAGAGCATGGGTTAAAGGTTACTTGTTATGCAGTAATGGAGAATATGTTGGAGTTTTGGAGATGCTTTGTCTTCTGAATCTCTGCTTTCCTCTGTCTTCTGATTCACGCACGCACGTCCTTCTATGGCAAGCTGTGTGTTGGAGCAACACCGTTGTCAATGGTTACATCCCCTCCTCTTGTGAAAATGGTCCAAATGCTCTGTCACAGCACGGCTAATCATCTGAGGTTCCCGATCATGCTGGAATAGGATTCACCCTCCTTTTGCGTCTGTCACTACGCCCAGCACTCGCGAGTTTGAAGCTCGTCATAGTCATTCAATCCCTGAATTCTACTCGGAATACCACAGACAAGGTTTAGACTTTCCGGATTCTCATGAATGCCGCCATCAATCTAGCTTATACCACGAAGATTCTTGTTAAGAGATCTAAGAGACACTCATTCAATCAAAAGTAGAACAGAAGTGGTTGTCAGGCACGCGTTCATGGGAAATGATGATGATTGTCACGTTCATCATATTCAAGTTGAAGTGCGAATGAATATCTTAGATAGGAACACGCATGTTTGAATGGAAAACAGAAATACTTGCATTAATTCATCGAGACACAGCAGAGCTCCTCACCCCCAACAATGGGTTTAGAGACTCATGCCGTCAAAGAGTACAAAGTTTTGATCTAAAATGTCATGAGATACAAAATAAGTCTCTAAAAGTTGTTTAAATACTAAACCAGTAGCCTAGGTTTACCGAAAATGAGTAAACTATAGCAGATGGTATAGAGATCCACTTCTGGGGCCCACTTGGTGTGTGCTGGGGCTGAGACTTAAGCAATTCACGTGCCTAAGGCCATTTTGGGCGTTCAACGCCAGGTTTGGATCCATTTCTGGCGTTGAACTCCAACTTTTGATCCTTTTCTGGCGCTGGACGCCAGAATTGGGCAGAGAACTGGCATTGAATGCCAGTTTACGTCGTCTATTCTTGAGCAAAGTATGGACTATTATATATTTCTGGAAAGCCCTGGATGTCTACTTTCCAACGCAATTGGAATCGCACCATTTCGAGTTCTGTAGCTCCAGAAAATCCATTTTGAGTGCAGGGAGGTCAGAATCCAACAGCATCAGCAGTCCTTTTTCAGCCTGAATTAGATTTTTGCTCAGCTCCCTCAATTTCAGCCAGAAAAATACATGAAATTACAGAAAAACACACAACTCATAGTAAAGTCCAGAAATATAAATTTTTCCTAAAAAACTAATGAAAATAAACTAAAAACTAACTAAAACATACTAAAAACTATATGAAATTAACCCCAAAAAGCGTATAAAATATCCCCTCATCACAACACCAAACTTAAACTGTTGCTTGTCCTCAAGCAACTAGACAAATAAAATAGAAGACTAATAGGTTGAGAAGCAATAATATCTCAGAGTTTTTGAGTGAATCTCAGATTCTAATTAGATGAGCGGGACTAGTAGCTTTTTGCTTCCGAACAGTTTTGGCATCTCACTTTATCCATTGAAGCTCAGAGTGATTGGCATCTATAAGAACTTAGAATTCAGATAGTGTTATTGATTCTCTTATTTCAGTATGATGATTCTTGAACACAGCTATTTCATGAGTCTTGGCCGTGGCCCTAAGCACTTTATTTTCCAGTATTACCACTAGATACATAAATGCCACAGACACATAATTGGGTGAACCCTTTGGATTGTGACTCAGCTTTGCTAGAGTCCCCAATTAGAGGTGTCCAGAGTTCTTAAGCACACTCTTCTTTTTGCTTTGGACCTTGACTTTAACCGCTCAGTCTCAAGTTTTCACTTGACACCTTCACGCCACAAGCACATGGTTAGGGACAGCTTGGTTTAGCCGCTTAGGCCAGGATTTTATTCCCTTAGGCCCTCCTATCCACTAATGCTCAAAGCCTTGGGATCCTTTTTATTACCCTTGCCTTTTGGTTTTAAGGGCTATTGGCTTTTTCTGCTTTTCTTCTTTTTTTTTTTTTGCTGCTTTTTCTTGCTTCAAGAATCATTTTTATGATTTTTCAGATAATCAATAACATGTCTCATGTTCACCATTCTTTCAAGAGCCAACATATTTAACAGTCTTAAACAACAAATTCAAAAGACATATGCACTGTTCAAGCATTCATTCAGAAGACAGAAAGTATTGCCACCACATGTAACTAATTAGAATTTCTCTTATTAAAAACTCAAAATTTTATTGCCTCTTATTCAAAAGATCTACTATTTTATTCATGTTTGCTGATGATGAGAAAAATAAACTATGGCTTAATTGGAGATAAAATCAAAATAGATACTAATTACTACTATATGACTCCTAAGGTGAACTTCTCTAATGACACTATCACAGAGTTAAGGCAGAAATTAGAGTTTAACAACCTTTGTTCTGGGAAATGGGTGTTCCTCTGATCCGTGGGGTGCTTGATTCTTCAAGAGATAACTTCTGGCGCTTCAATTCCCTTAAGTCACGCCCTTGTTCCTCTTGTTCTTTAAACATATAGGTCAGTATTTGACTGTGTTCCTTCTGTTCTTTTATTATTTGCTCCATAGCTTCCCGTATCTTGGTGATAGACGTCTCAAGATACTCCCAGTATTCAGATTGAGGGATTTCTGGGAGAAATTCCTGTGTTTTCTTCTTGGTGGGATCATCCTGTGCTTGTTGTTTTTCCATTGATGCTTTGGTGATTGGTTTCTCAACTGAGATATACTCAGTTATTCCCATCCTTACCCCAGCGTCCTTGCAGAGCAGAGAAATCACGTTTGGATAAGCCAACCTGGCTTCTTTAGAATTTTTATTAGCAATTTTGTAGAGTTCAGCTGAGATCAGCTGATGAACTTCCACTTCTTTTCCCATCATGATGCAATGGATCATCACTGCTCTTTTAACCGTGACTTCATAACGGTTGCTAGTAGGCACCAGAGAATGCCCAATGAAGTCTAGCCATCCTCTGGCGTCTGGTTTGAGATCTTCTCTCTTGAGTTGATTTGGGACACCCTTTGTGTTGGTGGTCCACCTGGCTCCAGGGATACATATGTCCTCTAGAATCTTATCCAGGCCCTTGTCTGTTCTCATCATTCTCCTGTTGAAGGAGTCTGGATCATCTTTCAGCTGAGGTAGCTTTAAGATCTCTCTGATCTTGTCAGGGGTGGTATGAACAATATTTCCTCTGACCATGGTCCGATATTCATAGAAAGCAGTTCCAGATAGTTTTTGCTTGTCAGTCTGCCACATATTAGCATAGAACTCCTGGATCATATTCCTTCCCACTTTCGTTTCAGGATTAGCTAGGACTTCCCAGTTCCTGATTCGAATTTGCTCCTGGATCTCCGGATATTCATCTTCTTTCAGATCGAATCTAACTTCCGGGATCACTGATCTCAGACCCATTATTTTATTATAATGGTCTGAATGTTCTTTAGATAAGAACTTTCCTTGATTCCAAAGTGGTTTTGGAACGCTCTCTTTCTTGCCTCTTGGAGTGGGTTGTTTTCCTTTAGGAGCCATGATCTTAGTGATCGCGGATAAACACACCAAACTTAGAGGTTTGCTTGTCCTCAAGCAAAAGAAAAGAAAGGAGAGGGAAAGAAGGAGAGCTAGGTGCAATTGTTGATGGGAGGGGAGGGAGGCCGAACTCGAATTTAAAGGGAGGGAGGGTGGGTTTTCGAAAAAAAAGATAAAGATATGATAAAAAGATTGATTTGGAAAAGATAAGATATAAGATATGATAAGAGAAGATATAGTTTAAAATTGAAAACATATGAAAGATTTTTGAAAAAGATAGATTTAGATTTTGAAAAAGATAAAGTGGGGGTTTTGAAAAAGATATTGATGAGTTGAAAAGATAGATTTGTAAAAAAAAAAAAAGATTTGAAAAGAGTTGGATTGAATTTGCAAAGAGGGCTGGTGCTTATGGATTAAAATACATTTGATATTTTTAAGGTAGGGTTTTTAGAAATTAGGGATTTTAGAAATCAGGGTTCTTAACATGTTTATGCAAGAAAACATGAATTGAAGTATGAAAATCAAGATTTAGAATGAAAAATTATGAAGAAAAATGAGTTTGCCTCCTCCCTGCCATCCTGGCGTTTGAACGCCCAAACACTGCCTGTTTTGGGCGTTCAGCGCCCAAATGCTGCTCTCCTGGGCGTTCAACGCCCAGTTGCTGCCATTACTGGCGTTCAACACCCAGTGGGTGCCCATTTCTGACGTTGAACGCCCAGATTGCTACCATTATTGGCGTTCAACGCCCAGTGGATGCCTATTTTGGGCGTTGAACGCCCAAAATACACTTTTACTGGCGTTTTCTTGCCAGTGAGCTCTTTTTCTCTGTTTTGTGTGCCGAATCCTTCTGTAACTCTGTGAACTTATACAAATGATTTCTCACCTTAGTGTCAGTGAACTTTATATAAACAAATAAAAATAAAAATAAAAATAGGGCAAAATTCTTAAAGGATTGATGCCCCATGGCTGGGTTGCCTCCCAGCAAGCGCTTCTTTATTGTCTTTAGCTGGACCTTGCTGAGCTTTTAATTTAGCTTTAGCCTTGAGCATTCTTGCTCAATGTTGCCTTCAAGATAGTGTTTGATTCTCTGTCCATTGACAATGAACCTCTTATCAGAATCAATATCTTGAAGCTCCACATAACCATATGGTGATACACTTGTAATCACGTATGGTCCCTTCCACCGGGATTTCAATTTCTCGGGGAATAGCCTGAATTTAGAGTTGAACAGCAGAACCTTCTGTCCTGGCTCAAAGATTCTAGATGACAGCTTTCTGTCATGCCACTTTTTTTATTTCTCTTTATAAAGCTTGGCATTTTCGAAAGTTGTGAATCTGAATTCCTCTAGCTCATTTAGCTGGAGCAATCTTTTTTCTCCTGCTAATTTGGCATCAAAGTTTAGGAATCTGGTTGCCCAGTAGGCCTTGTGTTCCAGTTCCACGGGCAGGTGACATGCCTTACCATACACAAGTTGATATGGAGAGGTCCCTATAGGGGTCTTGAATGCTGTTCTGTAAGCCCACAGAGCATCATCCAAGCTCCGTGCCCAATCCTTTCTACGGGTATTTACTGTCCGTTCCAGGATTCTCTTTAATTCTCTGTTAGAGACTTCAGCTTGCCCATTGGTTTGTGGATGGTATGGAGTAGCCACCTTGTGGCGAATTCCATACCGAACCATGGCAGAGTAAAGCTGTTTATTGCAGAAGTGAGTGCCCCCATCACTGATTAGTACTCTAGGGACACCAAACCTGCTAAAGATATGTTTCTGGAGGAACTTTAGCACTGTTTAAGTATCATTGGTGGGTGTGGCAATGGCCTCAACCCATTTTGATACATAGTCAACTGCCACCAGAATATAAGTGTTTGAGTATGATGGTGGGAAAGGTCCCATGAAGTCAATTCCCTATACATCAAACAACTCAATTTCCAAGATTCCTTGTTGAGGCATGGCGTAACCATGAGGCAGATTACCAGCTCTTTGGCAACTATCACAGTTACGTACAAACTCTCGGGAATCTTTATAGAGTGTGGGCCAATAGAAGCCACATTGGAGGACCTTGGTGGCTGTTCGCTCACCTCCGAAATGGCCTCCATATTGAGATCCATGGCAATGCCATAGGATTTTCTGTGCTTCTTCTCTAGGTACACACCTACGGATTATTCCGTCTGCACATCTCTTAAAGAGATAGGGTTCATCCCACAAGTAGTACTTTGCATCAGTAATTAATTTCTTCTTTTGTATCCTGTTGTACTCCTTGGGTATGAACCTTGCAGCTTTATAGTTTGCAATATCGGCAAACCATGGTGTTTCCTGAATGGCAAATAAATGCTCATCCGAAAAAGTCTCAGAGATCTCAAGAGAGGGGAGGGGCGTCCCTTCTGCTGGCTCTATCCAGGACAGATGATCAGCCACTTGGTTCTCTGTCCCTTTTCTGTCTCTTATTTCTATATTAAACTCTTGCAGAAGCAACACCCATCTGATGAGTCTGGATTTTGAATCCTGCTTTGTGAGTAGATACTTAAGAGCAGCATGGTCAGTATACACAATCACTTTTGATCCTACTAAGTATGATTTGAACTTGTCAATGGCGTAAACCACTGCAAGTAATTCTTTTTCTGTGGTTGTGTAATTTTTCTGGGCATCATTTAAAACGCGACTAGCATAATAAATGACATGCAGAAGCTTGTCATGCCTCTGTCCCAGTACTGCACCAATGGCGTGATCACTGGCATCACACATTAGCTCAAAGGGTAATGTCCAGTCTGGTGCAGAAATAACTGGTGCTGTGACCAGCTTAGCTTTCAACGTTTCAAACGCCTGCAGGCACTCTGTGCCAAACACAAATGGCGTGTCAGCAGCTAGCAGATTGCTTAGAGGTTTTGCGATTTTTGAAAAATCCTTTATAAACCTTCTATAGAATCCTGCATGCCCCAGAAAGCTTCTGATTGCCTTAACATTGGCAGGTGGTGGTAATTTTTCAATTACCTCTATTTTTGCTTGATCCACCTCTATTCCCTTGTTAGAGATTTTATGCCCAAGGACAATCCCCTCAGTCACCATGAAGTGACATTTTTCCCAGTTTAAAACTAGGTTGGTCTCTTGGCATCTCTTCAGAACAAGTTTTAGGTGATCAAGACAGGAGCTGAATGAGTCTCCATATACTGAAAAGTCATCCATGAAGACTTCCAGAAATTTTTCCACCATATCAGAGAAAATAGAGAGCATGCATCTCTGGAAGGTTGCAGGCGCATTACACAGCCCAAATGGCATCCTTCTATAAGCAAACACTCCAGATGGACATGTGAATGCTGTTTTCTCTTGATCCTGGGGATCCACTGCAATCTGGTTATAGCCTGAATAGCCATCCAAAAAGCAGTAATACTCATGACCTGCTAGTCTTTCTAGCATCTGGTCTATGAATGGTAAAGGAAAATGGTCCTTTCTAGTGGCTGTATTGAGCCTTCTGTAGTCAATACACATGCGCCACCCTGTAACTGTTCTTGTAGGAACCAGTTCATTTTTTTCATTATGAATCACTGTCATGCCTCCCTTTTTTGGGACGACTTGGACAGGACTCACCCAAGGGCTATCAGAAATAGGATAAATAATCCCAGCCTCTAGTAATTTGGTGACCTCTTTCTGCACCACTTCTTTCATGGTTGGATTTAGCCGCCTCTGTGGTTGAACCACTGGTTTAGCATTATCCTCCAATAAGATTTTGTGCATACATCTAGCTAGGCTTATGCCCTTAAGGTCACCTATGGACCACCCAAGAGCTGTCTTGTGTGTCCTTAGCACTTGAATAAGCATTTCCTCTTCCTGTGAATTTAAAGCAGAGCTTATGATCACTGGAAAAGTGTCACCTTCTCCCAGAAATGCATATTTCAAGGATGGTGGTAGTGGCTTGAGCTCGGGTTTAGGAGGTTTTTCCTCTTCTAGAAGAAATTTCAGAGGCTCTTTCATGTCCTCTGAATCCTCCAAATCAGGCTGAACATCTTTAAAGATATTTTCCAACTTTGATTCGAGACTCTCAGCCATGTTGATCTCTTCTACCAAAGAGTCAATAAGATCAACTTTCATGCAGTCTGGATGTTGCATGGGTTTAACAGCGTTCAACTTAAATTCATCATCATTGACTCTCAAGGTTATTTCTCCCTGTTGGACGTCAATGAGGGATCGTCCAATTGCTAGGAAGGGCCTTCCTAGAATGAGAGTAGCACTCTTGTGCTCCTCCATTTCCAGCACAACAAAGTCAGTGGGAAAGGCGAATGGCCCAACCCTGACAATCATGTCTTCAATCACGCCTGATGGGTATTTAGTGGAGCCATCAGCAAGCTGAAGACATATCCGGGTTGGTTTAACTTCTTCAGTTAAACCAAGCTTTCTGATAGTGGATGCAGATATTAGGTTGATGCTTGCCCCAAGATCACATAAAGCTGTCTTGGTACAATTACCCTCTAATGTGCATGGTATCAGAAAACTCCCAGGGTCTTTAAGCTTTTCAGGAAAGCTCTTCAGAATGACTGTACTGCATTCTTCAGTGAGGAGAACTCTTTCTGTTTCTCTCCAATCCTTTTTATGACTCAAGATCTCTTTCATGAACTTGGCATAAGAAGGTATTTGCTCAAGTGCCTCTGCAAATGGAATCTTTATTTCAAGAGTCCTAAGATAATCTGCAAAGCGAGCAAATTGCTTATCCTGCTCCTCTTTCCAGAGTTTTTGAGGATAAGGTATCTTGGCTTTATACTCCTCAACCTTAGTGGTTGAAGAAGCCTTTTTAGAGGGGTTGTTATCAGCACTTGTGTGTGTTTGATCCCTCACTGGCAATTGAGTGCCAGAGTTAGAAACTGGAGTGACGTTAGATGCCAACTCCTGGTCTGTTCCTGGCGTCTGAACGCCAGAACTGTGCCCATTTTGGGCGTTCAGCGCCAGATCCTGCCCATTTTGGGCATTCAACGCCAGACCCTTGCCTATTTCTGGTATTGAACGCCAGTCCTGCCTTGTTTCTGGCGTTGAACGCCAGTTTTGGGCATGGTCTGGGCGTTCAGCGCCAGCCTTCCACCAATTTTCTGGCGTTTTAGTGCCAGAATTATTTTTCTCTGGGCTCTTATTGTCCTCAGGTGAATCTTGGGTGGTTTGCTCATTTCTTGGCTTTTTGCTACCTTGAGGTGGGGTATTTAATGTTTTCCCACTTCTTAATTGAACTGCTTGGCATTCTTCTGTTATTTGTCTTGATAGCTGCTGCTTTGTTTGCCTAAACTGTTCTTCCATATGTATATTTGCCATTCTTGTCTCTTGTAGCCTATCTTTAAATTCGGCTAGCTGCTTAGTTAGAAAGTGCAATTGCTGGTTGAATTCAGCAGCTTGTTTTACAGGACTGAGTTCAGCAGTTACTGTTTTAATCTCTTCTTTCATGGAAGGGTCACTGCTTAGGTACAGATGCTGATTCCTGGCAACTGTATCAATAAGCTCTTGAGCCTCTTCAATTGTCTTTCTCATGTGGATAGATCCACCAGCTGAGTAATCTAGAGACATCTGAGCTCTTTCAGCAAGCCCATAATAGAAGATGTCTAACTGAACCCACTCTGAAAACATTTCAGAGGGGCATTTTCTTAGCATCTCTCTGTATCTCTCCCAGGCATCATAAAAAGATTCATTATCTCCTTGTTTAAAGTCTTGGATGTCCAGCCTTAGCTGTGTCATCCGTTTTGGGGGGAAATATTGATTCAGAAATTTTTCTGTCAGCTGTTTCCATGTCCTTATGCTGGCTTTAGGTTGGTTATTCAACCACCTTTTAGCTTGATCTTTTACAGCAAATGGAAACAGTAATAGTCTGTAGACATCCTGATCTATTTCCTTATCATGTACTGTGTCAGCAATTTGTAAAAATTGTGCCAGAAACTCTGTAGGTTCTTCCTGTGGAAGACCGGAATACTGGCAACTTTGCTGCACCATGATAATGAGCTGAGGATTCAACTCAAAGCTACTAACTCCAATGGAGGGTATGCAGATGCTACTCCCATATGAAGCAGTAGAGGGGTTAGAATATGACCCCAGAGTCCTCCTGGACTGTTCATTTCCACTTAGGTCCATGATGGAGAAAGGGAGATGATGTAAAATAGAGAAAATATTTTTGTTTATTTATTTATTTATTTCGAAAATAAGATAAAGATAAATAAAAATGGGTGAAGATTTTTCGAAAAATTGAGGAGAGAGGGAGTGGTTAGGAAGTTTTGAAAAGGATATGATGATTTTTTTTGAAAAAAATTTTAAATTTTGAAATAAAAATCTGAATTTTAGAAATAGATTTTGAAAATTTGCTTTTAAAATAGAGAGAAAAGATATTTTTGAATTTAAAGAGGAGAGAGAAAAACAATAAGATAGCACAAGATTTAAAATTTTTTTTGATCTGATGCTCCTTGTTTTCGAAAATTTTTAAGGGAAAAACACTAAGGAACACCAAACTTAAAAATTTTAAGATCAAGACACAAGGAAAACTCAAGAACACTTTGAAGATCCACAAGAACACAAGAACACAAAGGAAGAACACCAAACTTAAAATTTTTAGAAAACCAAACTAAAATTTTCGAAAAACACAGAGAAATCAACAAGAAAACACCAAACTTAAAGTTTGGCACAGGATTTAATAGAAAAATTATTTTTGAAAAAGGTTTTAATAAGAAAATAAGGATTCTAAAATTTTAACACGACACTAATACGAGACTCTAAATAAAAAGAGAAATTTTTCCTAATCTAAGCAACAAAATAAACCGTTAGTTGTCCAAACACGAACAATCCCCGGCAACGGCGCCAAAAACTTGGTGCACGAATTGTGAATCACACTTTTCACAACTCGTACCACTAACCAGCAAGTGCACTGGGTCGTCCAAGTAATACCTTACGTGAGTAAGGGTCGAATCCCACGGAGATTGTTGGTTTGAAGCAATCTATGGTTATCTTGCAATTCTTAGTCAGGAAGTCAATTATATTTATCAGTTGAATTGCGAATGAACAAGAGAGCATGGGTTAAAGGTTACTTGTTATGCAGTAATGGAGAATATGTTGGAGTTTTGGAGATGCTTTGTCTTCTGAATCTCTGCTTTCCTCTGTCTTCTGATTCACGCACGCACGTCCTTCTATGGCAAGCTGTGTGTTGGAGCAACACCGTTGTCAATGGTTACATCCCCTCCTCTTGTGAAAATGGTCCAAATGCTCTGTCACAGCACGGCTAATCATCTGAGGTTCCCGATCATGCTGGAATAGGATTCACCCTCCTTTTGCGTCTGTCACTACGCCCAGCACTCGCAAGTTTGAAGCTCGTCACAGTCATTCAATCCCTGAATTCTACTCGGAATACCACAGACAAGGTTTAGACTTTCCGGATTCTCATGAATGCCGCCATCAATCTAGCTTATACCACGAAGATTCTTGTTAAGAGATCTAAGAGACACTCATTCAATCGAAAGTAGAACGGAAGTGGTTGTCAGGCACGCGTTCATGGGGAATGATGATGATTGTCACGTTCATCATATTCAAGTTGAAGTGCGAATGAATATCTTAGATAGGAACACGCATGTTTGAATGGAAAACAGAAATACTTGCATTAATTCATCGAGACACAGCAGAGCTCCTCACCCCCAACAATGGGTTTAGAGACTCATGCCGTCAAAGAGTACAAAGTTTTGATCTAAAATGTCATGAGATACAAAATAAGTCTCTAAAAGTTGTTTAAATACTAAACCAGTAGCCTAGGTTTACCGAAAATGAGTAAACTATAGCAGATGGTATAGAGATCCACTTCTGGGGCCCACTTGGTGTGTGCTGGGGCTGAGACTTAAGCAATTCACGTGCATAAGGCCATTTTGGGCGTTCAACGCCAGGTTTGGATCCATTTCTGGCGTTGAACTCCAACTTTTGATCCTTTTCTGGCGCTGGACGCCAGAATTGGGCAGAGAACTGGCGTTGAACGCCAGTTTACGTCATCTATTCTTGAGCAAAGTATGGACTATTATATATTGCTGGAAAGCCCTGGATGTCTACTTTCCAACGCAATTGGAAGCGCGCCATTTTGAGTTCTGTAGCTCCAGAAAATCCACTTTGAGTGCAGGGAGGTCAGAATTCAACAGCATCAGCAGTCCTTTTTCAGCCTGAATTAGATTTTTGCTCAGCTCCCTCAATTTCAGCCAGAAAAATACCTGAAATTACAGAAAAACACACAACTCATAGTAAAGTCCAGAAATATAAATTTTTCCTAAAAAACTAATGAAAATAAACTAAATACTAACTAAAACATACTAAAAACTATATGAAATTAACCCCAAAAAATGTATAAAATATCCGCTCATCAGAAACTAAAGTGTCTCGTCCGAAATTTTTTAGGGACCAAAATGGATAAATACTCTATATTTTATCTTTCAAAAATTAATATGACTAAAAAAATTATTTGAATACTAATTTAAAAATTGAGTTATATTTCAAGATGAATTTGACTATCAACCCATTATATATATTAAGATAACGTATCAATCGATCGTCACCGACACCGTTCTATAGGAGAGGACTACTACACGTTCATTATTTAATTTCGGAATTGTTTTCGTAGGCATGGCGCTAGGACTCCTGCTTCATCTAGAACAATATGCAAACGTTGATTTCATGACTCTGATTAATAGGATCGCGTAAAATCAATACAAAATAGTACAATCACACGTACCACCTAAATTATTGTGAAAACCATACACGAAATATAAATCATACAGATGTGGTTCGTCCTTAAACTATGAAATAATAAACTTGGTAGCAGTGAGCGAACCGGTTTGATTCGATCAATTAGTCATATATGTAAGTATGCTTACTTATCTAAAATTAATTAATTAATAAATCCGACACACTGAAAGCTTGGAGATTATGGTAGCGAATAAAATTGGCTTCCTTATAGGATCAAATTCGTTGAAAGTTGGCAACAGAAAAGTTAATATTGCATTCTTAGAAGAAAAGGGTACTTTAGAGGTCTTTCTCCTTCTGAAAAGATTAGCTAAACTTATTAAAACTACATTTAATCATAATCATTAATTAGTCAATAACCTACTTATACTTAAAATTTAAAAGAGAAGATGCGGGTAACATCAGCTTGTGATTTGGAGTCACTGTCACGTGGCTGTGGATGGGGACACAATTAAGGGTGTGTGTGGATCCCCCTACTTATTCTTTCTTCGTTCATGTTTGAAACGCAAGCGTTAGCATTTAGCTTAGAAAAATGTTTATGTACCATTTTCTTTTATAGAATAAAGTATGAAGTGACCAGTGAGAGTCGCATCCCATCTATGATCTATCCTCCTTTCTATAATAATGATGAAATTATGTGTGTTATAAGAATGTAAAAGAAAAGAAAAATAAAATAAAATAAAATAAAATATCTTGTTATCTAGCTTGTAGTCATGCTTACACCTAGCTACCCATCCATATCATGCAATCTCTTTGCCGTTTCAGCTGCGATTCCTTGTGTTTATGTCATCCATTTCAACTAGCTTTCTCAATCCATGTTCAATTATACGCAACAAAACATTTGCATCTTATGCAATTGGGTTATGGATTTGTATAGTACTTTGGTGCACATCAAATTAACAATTTATCTCATATATATGACAGCTATTTATATAATATATTATGACAATCGAGTATATATAGACCCTTAGCTTCCTCCTCTATTATTTATCTATCTATATTTTTGTTTAATAAAATAATAAATAGAAGAGAAATGAGATCTATCCAAACTCCCAAGACACATACATTAAGGTTGCCAGCTGGCAAGCATAGCAACGGACGCGTGGGTCTAAAAAAAAATATGCATACTTTACGATGTTGCACCACCATCCTCTCCCTTCCACATAATTTCTACCAATACTTTTTTCGTTGAAAATAAATTTCCATCGTATCATTTCCTAAGTAACTAAGTTGATCCGGGAGGGAAAAAATAAAATGGTTTAGGTGGGCAGGGCATGTGATTGGTGCAGCTTTTTGCCTCCTTTAATTTTATTTATCTTTTTTAATTTAATTTAGTTGAATGCATCCACCGGCAAAAACCACCAAACCCGTAAAAAAGAGCCAAGTTTGATTAGTAGAATAGAATATTAGATTAGAAGCGGAACAAACGAATCGTAGTGGATATTAGCTTATAAGGGAAAAGTGCAAAAACAAAGAACAAATTAAGATGGAGGAGCGTTGCGTTGTGGTTACTGATTAACTTAATAAGTAAAAAAAAATGTTTACAGTAAACTGCAATGGTAAAGCGCACGTTCTTTCATGATTGCTTAGCGCCATAGCCCATTTGATTGGATCCTTCCACCTCAACACATCCCTTTAAAATGAGAATCTATATGGTAAAAATTACTGACTAATCTTGATGTAAAATTAAATGAGAAATTCTTGGGTTCAATATTGCACTACTAACATCATAGGCAACACTATCCAAAACTGAATTAAAAAAATAATTAAAATTCAAAAACAATAAAAAAATATTTTTAATGAATTTTATATTAAATCTATTTACAATCTGTTATAATATAAGTTGAATTTACTGTTATAGTATTGATTCTCTAATGTTATTCTAATTAAATATGTGATCTAACAGTTTTATTACAAAAAAAACTTTTTTTTTGAATAATTATAAGAAAAATATTAAGGCCAACATTTTTAGAATTTTTTTTCTGTTAATTTATTGGAAAAAAAAAGTTAGTTTCTAGTAAAATCCAAAAAAAAAAATAAATACGAAAAAATTGTGCAATTTTGGTTGCTGGGGGCACCGGAGCACTTTTGCTATACAAGCTGTATGCGCATCGAGTCTTTTTCTCATGAAACCACACTCTCTTTCTCTCTCCCTCTCAGCCTCCTCTCTCTTTCCTACATAAATTAACATTGCTGTGTTTTCATCCAAAGTGGAAGCGGTTAAACTAAGTTTAAAGGCACAGCGGTGGAACTCTCATTATCTTCATCTCATATATAGCTGTCAACTCCACTCTATGACATGTTTCTTTCCCCCCATGACGATGCCTCCATTCACCTTCTGCTTCCCTTGATTTTTAGATTACAAGTGAACAAGGTCCGATCTCGATCTTACTATTACTTTCAATTTGATTGATTTCATCATTCTTCTCACCGAATTGAATTTGTTTTAGCTGCAGAATTAGTGCCACATCAAGGGAAGAGAAGAAATGGACACGAGAAGGAGGACGAGATTAGAGCCTAAGAAAGCTCAGACAGGAGCACATGATGATGATGATGATCATAGAGTAATTGAACTAAACTCTGCTTTATTGTCAGAACTCAGAAGAGTGTGTATATGTGTATGTGGTACTAGTATTTTTGAAAAACGGTTGCTACAGTGAACAAAGTTCCATACACTAGTTTTATTATTATTATTATTAAATTATTACTACTATTATTCATTATTTCATTATGATAACGTAACACTTCTCAGACTTATCATCACAAACTGTGGATGGCTTCAGTTCCAATGAGAAGAAAATTCTCAAAAGTCGGAATTCTTTTGCGAAACATATTACACAACACACATGCTCATCCTATAAAGTGAAAGGGAAATTCATTGACAAAAAGATGAACCTCTCAGTTTCAATTTTGAAATTATATGTTATTGCGTTGCATAGGTTGGTCCTAATCTCTTGAATGAAAAGGCAGAGATGCGGGAAAGTTTGGCACAAGGAAAAGGCAGAGCAAGCAGAGACGGAAGGACACGAAGCAAGGAGAGAAAATTGGCCTTGCAACAAGACGTAATGCAATGCCACTGCTCCGATTCCTGATTTTGAAATTGAAGCTTTGTTCACGAATTAAGTCTCTGAATTTGAATTTTCAGGTGGAGAGGTTGAAGAAGAAGCTTAGGAACGAAGAGAACATCCACAGGGCATTGCAGAGAGCTTTCAACAGACCCTTGGGTGCTCTCCCTCGTCTTCCTCCTTATCTCCCTCCCAATGTTAGTATTTCCCAAGTAATCTACTTTGCAATTCATTCAAATTTGAAATCTTATACTCACCGTCACTGCTGAATCAATCTAGACCCTGGGACTTCTTGCGGAGGTGGCGGTGCTGGAGGAAGAAATTGCAAGGCTTGAAGAGCAGGTGATGCATTTCAGGCAGGACTTGTATCAAGAAGCTGTATATACATCATCCTCCAAGATGAAAATGGATCATTCATCTCGTTTAGTTAAATTGAAGTCTCCTTCCCCAACAATTACACTTCCCGGTGAGTAATTCCCACAATTGCTCCTTAAGTGTGTTCTATAATAAAAGTTGCAACCTAATTCTCATGGCTTTTTGCATTGCAGAGGATAGGCAAGGAAAAGAGAACCAGTCATGTAGTCATTCTCACAAGAACACCAAGCAGTTCAATTCTAAAACTAAAACAACAAAAACTCCTATTAATACACTTCCCCTCCACAACAAACCATGGCATCGTCCAAAGAGACAGGTCTGGCATCTCTAATCCAGATTCAGTTGTGTCCTAGTAGATCAAAATAACTCAGAGGAAATTTTTCAAGTCAACTAATGTGAAATTTCAGACTGTGCAGCAAGAACTAAGAGTGAATGACCAGCCAATGGCAGAACCAACAGATCATGAAGAAAGTCCAAACATAATCTCTGAAAATATTCTCAAGTGCTTATCAAGCATTCTTTTGAGAATGAGTACTGCCAAGTATCCGGATTCTACAGCTGGCATGTTGCGAGATCCGAAATCTCGAAACTGTACTCAAGGAACATGGTTTCAGGATCCATATGGTACTTGTTTAGAATTTGGAGAGATGGATATTGGTCCGTACAAGCAATTCCGTGCAATTGAAGCTGAATCCTTCAGTCCAAAACGAACTGCTAATTCTTTGTTTCTGCAGCATCGGTTGAAGTATGTGATACTTACTATTTACCTTTTCAACTATTCATGTTGTGTGTGTCAATCAGGTGTTGCAGTATTCTAATATCCTGAAACTTGCAGGCTTCTTTTGAGGAAACTTTCCTCTGTCAACTTAGAGAATCTCAATCATCAGGAGAAGCTTGCATTCTGGATCAACATATATAACTCTTGTATGATGAATGTATGTCATTTATACCTTTTTGAACAATGTTTAGTTTTACTTTTTCATTTTTAACCTCTTTTAGAACCTTTGTAATATCTAATTGAAAATTGTGCTTTTATTCAGGCATTCAATGAGCATGGCTTACCGGAGAGTCCGGAAACAGTTGTTGCATTGATGCACAAGGTATGAACTGCTCGGGACTTGTATTTCTTCTTATACGTTGCATGTTCTTGCAGTTATAGCATTGATATGCTTAATAATTTATTCTGTTTTCTTCATTATTCAGGCAACAATAAATGTGGGTGGACACTTGCTAAGCGCAACAACGATAGAGCATTGCATTCTAAGGCTTCCTTATCATTGGAAATTGGTAAGCTTTGTTCATATGAAGTCTGAGTTTTCCTTAGATTGGAATATATAGATAATTACTAAAACTTCTTACAGCTGAATTCTAAACAGACATCAAAGGGAGCCAAGAATCATGAAATGACAGTAAGAAGCATATATGGATTGGAATTATCAGAACCCTTGGTGACATTTGCTCTCTCATGTGGAACTTGGTCCTCTCCTGCTGTAAGTTTTATTCGTTACACAAAGTAAACTTCTAAAATTTTATTATCTGCATTGTGTCATTGCTGATTCATGAACTGTGGCAAATGCAGGTCAGAGTTTACACAGCATCACAGGTCGAGAACCAACTCGAAGCAGCAAAAAGAGAATACTTGCAGGCTGCAGTTGGAATTTCAACTTCAAAGTTTGCTATCCCAAAGCTGCTAGATTGGTACTTACTGGACTTTGCAAAAGACTTGGAATCTTTGCTGGATTGGATATGCCTCCAATTACCAAGCGAAATAGGGAAAGAAGCCATTAAGTTCCTCGAGAATAGAAAAACCGAACCCCTCTCACAATTTGTACAAATTATGCCATATGAGTTTAGTTTTAGATACTTGCTATGCACATAATTTTGCTTCTGTTTATTCTGTATATGGTTTGTTTCATTGATGCTGGGGATGCAATTGGTATACAGCTCCAGAGCACATAGAAAGATTGTAGATGAGATCGATATTCTCTCCTCCTCCCTTTGAATATATGGATTGGCTTAGAAAATATTGACTTAACAAATACTTCTTTTCTTTTCTCAAAAAAAAAAAAATTCAATTAAAGGAACATTGTGCCTTTACCTTCCTTCATCTCAACCACAAAGAAAGAAAGTCAAAAGTCAAACTGTATAATATGTGGGATTTGAAGAATAGAACTGCTGAATTGCATATCAAATCTCAGTTTACTACTCAATTTCCTTAGTTGTATTCATTTTTGACATTTATAAGACTCTGACCTGAAATGTTGCTCAAGAAGAATAAATGTGGAATTATTACCTGAACCAACCAAGCGTGAGTAACTTTTTTGTAATGGTCACCATTGATTTTGTAACTTCCATGAAATGTGTGTCCCACTATCTTAATTTAAGAGTGATTAACTCCTAGATTTATCACTTTACCGATCCCACATTATTTATACAGTAGAAATGCCCAACTACATTGACAAGAAAAGAAAGTAATGAAGGTCTATCAATAACCCTCGAACTATTGCTGCGTCAATGAATGAATGATGGTCTCATTTTCATGGCACGTAGTGAAGATTACTAATAGTTGGAGTAGTGCTGGAATTCCATATATGGTCCAGCATTGGAAGTAGGACTAGTACTGGAATTTTCACGTAGAATGTGGTCCATGTAGATGTAGGTTGTTTCTGGTGTTACAGAAGAAGCCCCATCAATAATTATGACTTGGCTCATTTAAGTCTCCTAATTGCAGCTCCATTATGTTCCGTTTGATGGCTGTGGCCACCACAGCCGCTCCTTCCGAACCATTCAACTATCATATTTTCAAAAGGTTACATATTTGATATTATTTCAAGCTCAATTCTTACATGAGAAAATCACACAGTATTTAGATATTAAATACTAGTAACAATGTGGTTGTGAGCTATGAATAACAATGAATTAAGTGGGCGAGTGAGAACAGGATTGAGATTGTGTTGTGTTGTGTGTGTGTGTGCTGTCTCTGTAATCTGTACCCAGTAGTCCCAATTTTTTAATTTTGTCTCTTGCATTGAAGAGTTATCTACCAGAGTAGGCACCTGTACCTAGTATCTATTTGTTTGGCTTTATTGAAGTAAAAACAATTACTACTATGAAGAATTTCATTCCATTTCGGCATGCTGCCATGAATTCTTTTCAACTACACAAAACAAATAAAGAAATTTTCGTTGGAACTGATAAAGACTAGAGAACATGATTCTTTTAATATCCTTTTATCTCTTCTTTTGGTTGCCAAAAGCGTTTTGTCTCTTGTTATGTCTATGTATGATCGAATACTCAAAGTCGTTAAAGACATTGTCATCCTAATAAATGCTTTGAAAGCCATCCTCACTCCTTGTTAAGACTTTTTTTTTATCTATATAGAAACCAAGATATCTGTCACTGTTAGCGCTAATCTCCTTACTGCGACTGCACTTACATTGCCCCTCAAATGAGTTTCATATGTACATCAACATCAACAAGAATGGTCTTCTGTGTTTTAATTTTTAGGTCAGTAGAAGTAAATTTTGGTGCGAGGGATAACAAAATTTTAATAGGAGAGACAAAAATAATATAAAAAAATTTTAATGTGCACATATTTAGATATTTAAATTAGGTATTGTTTTGGGATTATCTGAAATAGTAATTTGGGTTAAACATGAGGTTTAGATTCTTTTTGAGGCAGGACTTGTACTGGAGTCAAAGTGCCGCAGTCCGAGTTTCTCGTAAAGAGGTTACATAAAAATATTATAGCACAATAATTAAAAAATATATAAAAAAGTTTACTATAATTATGTAAGAGATGCAAAAATAAATAAATAAAATAGAATAAAATCGTGATGTGAAAAAAAAAATTTCAATCAAACAATAAAAATGTTATTTGTATACTAAAATCAGCCACTAATATATTTATATATAAATATATGTATGGTTTAATTTATTTTCAATGTATATTTATATTTTAACATGTATTTTATATTGGTACCTGATTTTAATAATAAAAAATTAATATTTCTTTTTTTATTAAGTAATTATTTAACAATTTTTGTCATTTAATTGAAGAATTGATTTTTATAATATTTATGGTAAAAAAATTTCAATGAAAACAATTATTGTATGTAAGACTAAAATTATAAAACAACAAAAATAAATAATAATGTATATAATAAGTAAATGATGTCTATATACATCAATCAACTTTTAAGGAAACTACTAAATACTAATATTTTATTTATATTTGAGAAATTAGATTTGATTTTGGATAATTAATCAATAGAATAATAATAATAATAATAATAATAATAATAATAATAATAATAATAATAATAATAATTATTATTATTATTATTATTATTATTATTATTATTATTATTATTATTATTATTTGAATAGATATTATTAATACAAAATTATTTTATCTGTGCATTCTATTATATAATACAATATTAACAAAAATAACTATTTTTTATATTACTTATATAAATAGTCATTCAAAAAATGATTGTGATTGAACGATCATCATGTAAAACGTTTTACATTATTAAAAATTAAACGCATATATACTTAATTTTTTTCAAAGATTCAATAGGAGCAAATTAACCACCCCCCATGTTTGTGTGTAGATTCATCTATGTTGGCAAGGGTGGTAAAGTGGGGTGGTCTGTCCTAATCCGTCCTGTTTTTGCTTAGATCCGTACTATAAATGGGATCGATCAGTCTGTCCCGCCAACTAAAACAGGTTTAAAATGCTAATTCACTTCATTTTATGGCGGATTGGCGGGCCGGCGGGTTAGCCCTTAACTCTTTTTTTATTTATAAAAAAATAAAATTTAATAAAATTAATTAAAAATAATAATTAAAAATTAAATACAAATAAAAATAGTCGAATTATAATATACATTTTTTATTATTTTTTTTATTTTTAACTTCAATAAAATTATTTAAAATAATATTTATCAACAGAACCATCTTTATTTTAAAAAATAAGTCACAAAAATTTAAGCATATATACGAAATTGTAAAATAAAATAAATAAAGTTAATAACTAAAAGAAGAATAAAAATAAAAAATAAAAAATATTTAAAAATTATATAATTATTAATTTTGTAGTAGTAATCACTTTTTTATT
The DNA here is from genome assembly GCF_059453495.1 of Arachis ipaensis. Taxonomy (NCBI): domain Eukaryota; kingdom Viridiplantae; phylum Streptophyta; class Magnoliopsida; order Fabales; family Fabaceae; genus Arachis; species Arachis ipaensis. The sequence goes on along the minus strand of NC_142442.1, from coordinate 127,561,022 downwards.
TAATAAAAAAACTAAAAATAAAAATTCTTGGTCCGGTGGACCAGCCCATCCCGCTTCGCCAAAATCCGTAAATTTGGCGATGCGGGTTTGGCGGGTCCCAAATCTAGCCCGACCCACCTTCTTTAGCGGATTCGGCAGGTCGGTCCGATGGATTCGACCCGTTTTGCCACCCCTAAGTGTTGGTATCTATTTATACCATTTTTTTTTTGTCATGAATTGAATCAATAACATGGCCATACTTGAACAAAGTTGAAATTCATGTTCAACCCAAAAATCCGACCCAATATTACAACCCTTTTTCCCTCTCACATAAGGGTGATGTAAGGTAGAATTTGAATCCAATCCTAACTCGATCTATGGGTTGAATTTGTTACCAAAATTCAATTATTCTACCATACTTATGGGTTGAGAACAACCCAATTCTAACCATTAAAGTTTTTAATAAACAAAATATTAAATTATTTGTTGATGATTTTGACTAAATAATAAAGACTTTTTAAATTAAATGAGATATTACTCATTGGCTCGGATTTAGAATAGTTTTTGCTTTGTTTCTTTCCTTGTTTAGTCACAAAAAAAAAATTAAATGAGAAATCCTTGATTTAACACCTATTTATAATATATTTTTATAACATAAAAATATATAGAATGTGAGTTATTCAGATAGAATGAATGCTATTACCCTACTCCAGTGTTGTAAAAACCGGACCCTAAGCCGTTCCGGTCCGCCAATTGAACCGAATAAGGTAACGAACCGGTCAAATCCGGAGTAAATCGACGAAAATCGGTCAAACTCGTTAACCGATTCAACCGAACCGCTGAGAGTGAAATTGTCAAAATGGGTGGGGTGAGTTTCGAACCCCTGTCCTCAAGGAAAAAAGAACTTGTCATAACCACCAGGCTATCACAATACCATTTAATATGTTTACAAATTATTTTATATATAGATATCTTTTATCAATCTATTTAATTATTTTAATTTTAGTTATAAACTCGTTCATTCTTAAATTAATTATATTTTTATTTAACAATAATTATAAACTCATTTATTTTTTTTATAATTATATAATATCTATTAATATTATTTTTCAATAAATACTTGTAGTATATAATAGTATAATAGATATAAACTAATTAATAAATTATTAAAATTCGAAAATAATAGTTATTTTAATATTAAAAAAATAAAAAAATTTATGATAGAGTAAATTTAACAAAATACTTATTGTTCATGTTTCATATTGTTTTAGAATAACTAGATATTTTTAAAATGTTAGTGAAAATATGTATTTTAAATTTTAATTTTAAATTTTTTACTATATTTTATTTTTTATTTATATAGGACCGGATCAACCGGTTCAACCAGTGACCTACCGGTTAAACCAATGACCCAATAATCCAGTAACCTGACCGGTTCGATCACCGGTTCGATTCTGACTATGCCCTACTCTCATGCTTGCTAAAACCTTTTTCCTCCTCCATTTCTACCATGCTTGAGTTAATCTTTTGTAGGCAAGAGAGTGGCCAAAAAACCTGCTGTATACTAATAAAGTGATTACTTATATGCGTTAGATGGTTTGATAAAATTGATAAAAAAAAAATATGACTCACATTCAATTATCATAATTAAAAATTATTAAAATATGATATATTTAATTAAATTATTATCTAATTTTTTAACTATTAATTTAATCTAAAAATACCCACAAGTGAATTTTCTCCTAATAAGTTGATCATGAAATATGATGTATACATATTTTTTTGTTTTTTGATTTTTTTATGGTGTTTTTCAATCTAGCACACTAAAAATTAATTTGTCGTGAATCTAAACTCTATTGAAAGATTTGTTATTGACCAATAAATTATTGTATACACAAGATAAAATTTAAACTCTCAATACTTATTTAAATAAACTAATAAACTTACTATTAAATCAAATTGGTTGTATACATGCTGCCTCTATTAATCAAATTCGAAACATGACAGTTAAGGGACCCAAGCAAGTAAGCAACTAAGTACTGTGTATTTGTGTTAGCCTGTTAGGCCTCATGCTTTCCAGATGTGTGTTCTTTTATTTTATTTTATTTGTGTCCCACCTGATCAGCTGATGTCTTCATATTTAACGTTTCTTTTTTTTTTTCGGACTTATTCATATTTCACGTTAATGTTCATTGGTATCAAGTTTGCATAAAGTAATTGGGCCAAAATAGCTCAGAAGCCATTTTTGTTCCAGTAAAAAATTGGATACTTTTGTTGGACGACTAAAAATGGGCCCAGTTAACTTCGACCACGAATTATTGGATTGCTCCAAATCCAACAGATTAGTCATAGTCAATTTTGGAGTCGCAATACTTTAAGGTTTTGCAGGGTGGCCCAGATTATTGATGAATAAATAACATTATATATATCCAGCTCAAATAGCTGACTTTGACTATAATAATTCCATAAATTGCGACTTTGCCCGGGGACAAAAGAATATATTATTATTATTGATCATCATCATATTAACTTTACATGTTTCAATGCCATGTTGGGTTCACCATTTTTCTAATATATCATGCAAATCGTGCTAATCCTTTTCTCTGATATGGGGAGGAGAGGTATGTTGTGCCTACAGGTTGGATTTCAAGCTTGTTTATTTACTTTCATTCGATTCAATATAATTCTTTACACGGTGTTGGTCCTGTTATTCTAGATTGTTGTCTTCGTCACAAGTAATGTGTAAATTACTCAAACCAAATGACTGGATGATATAATCAATTATGTCGTGGGATAAGAAAAGATAAAAAAATAAAAACTTATAGAGTGAAGTCATAAAATAAATAAATAAAAAATGTGAATTCTAGAAACCTTCTGTTAAAAAAGTATATTATAGAGGTATTTGTCACAGGTTTCATTGACTTTCTTCTATCTGAAATAAGAAAACTATTATTTCCAAGATTTTATTTATATGTATATTAAATAATTTCCAAAATGTAATTTTCAAGTTCAAAATTAAACAAGCACTTGCTTAACTCGTGATAAAAAAAAAGGGTACAAAAATTTGCACACTCACCAAAACTCGAACCTTTTACTTTTTCTTCGTTCCCCCTTTTTCTCCCTTGACTTTCTTTGGCCAAAGAAAAGTGGTGCATGGACATAGGCAATGTTATTGACAAGTGATATGTCACATTGGAAGTTCAAAAATGTAGGTAGCTTTATTATATGATGAAAGAAAAGAGGGGGAATTGAAAAAAGTCTTCATCAATCTCGACTTTGATTGCTGCGTTTGCGTTCATTAGTGCAGTGGATGTCTGCTGTTTGCTTCATAATTAGTTTAAAATTTAAATAGTTGTTCACTAATACTACTAATATTTGAATATGTAAAAATATGCATCAATAGCACACCTAGTTAGTAGATCTAAAAAGAAAAAAGAAAAACTTAAAAGTAAACAATTTTTATTTATATTAGCCAACATTTTTAAATTATACTGACCTAATAACAAAATAGAGAGTCAAATAGTTTAGTTGATAAGCCTCAAGACATCGAATATAACAAAAATAGCGTCAACTAATATATCATACTTCTATATATTTTATAGTAGTAATAACTATCGGAAAATTTTTAAGTGTACTGATATACTGGTATTTCAGTGATTTTTAACCGTTGATCTTAATTATAAAAAATATATATAATATATATAATTAAAATCAACGGTAAAAATTACTGAAACACCGTTACTTGAAAACTTTCTATAACTATCACTGTATGTTTTAAATAGTAGTTTCATAATAACGTATAGTTTCTTTCATCAGCGTCGAACACCGGATCTCCATAAACTAATGAACACTTCGCTGTATGTTTTTGTTTAATAATAAAAGTTTATATGGTAGATACTTGGTAGGGTCATCCTCTTCTAGAATGCAAGTATTGCCAGTGCTTACCGCCACCGAAATTGATAAGAATGAATGGTTGCATATTTTAAATGGGATGGCAGCTCCGAATTGACCAAGTAAGCCATAATAATATATAAGCATGTAATAAGTTACACAGCTGGGGCCTATGTGATGACTGCCATTACGCATACACACAATGACACACATGTGTGTGGTATTAGTATTACTAATAAATTAGATTCGTTACATTTCGTCCTTTCTCATCAAACTCATCTAGAAGCAGCCAAAATCACAAATATATTTTAATATTTCCTCCCTAGAACATAGATATATTATGAGAATGCGTAGATATTGAGAAGAAGAATAATATATATAATAATCTTGGACTCGTATATTGTAAGAAAATTATTTAATTTTTTAATTTATTTGTAGATAATATATATATTAATTATAATTATATATTATGTTATTTTTAAGGTTTTAAAAATCGAATTGGTTATTGAACTGTTTTAGTTATTGGTTTATTGGTTTATAGATTCAATCGATTTGACTGTGGTTGAATCAAAAAAATTATTTTATAATAAAATAATAAATAAAATATAAATAAACGTATTAAAATCTAATTATAGTATAATATAAACCTTAAAATATCATCTGAATTATTCTCAGCATTATTATTTTTAGGTAGTTCTTGGTTAATATTCTCATCTATATCTAAATATTACCAGCAATCCAATAATGGTTTTTTTCAATTACAATATCACAACAACCCACTCCAACCCAATAATCTCAAGTTCACAACAAACAACATCCAAAATTATTCACAATTATTCAACAAACAAACAAATTCAGTAGTTCACACTTCACAGCTTAACTAATAATAATTATTCACAATTATTCAACAAAGTTCACAGTTCAGTTTAGTAACTTCAGTGGAATCAGTTCACAGTTTGAGTTCACAGAACTTTGGTTCACACTTCACAATTCACAGAAAAAAAAAATCAGTAAATCACATAGTTAATAAAAAAAATTACCTAAAACTAGAAGCTAGAAAAATCAAACAATTATTCAATCATAGCTAATAAAAAAAATTATTCACAGAGCTCCACACTTTAGTAAATCAGTTCGTATTTTAGTGATTTCAATACTTCACAGTTCACAGAACTTCACAGAAGCAAACAATGGTTCAATATAGTTAATAAAAAAATTTACCTAGAAACTAGAAGAAGCCTTTAACAGAGCATGCAAGAGGGAGACAGTTTCACCGAGTGACCAAGACAAGGAAGCGTGGCTGCGCGATGGGCTTCGAACGGGCTTCAAACGGGACAGAGCTAGGTTGCGCGACGGAGGAAGGTTCCAATGGCTGCGCGATGGAAGGGAAGGTTGATATCGATGGCTACTGCGCGATGAGGGAAAGTAAGCGAGCAGACGGTGGCTGCTCGAAAGAACGACGGCGGCGGCACGAGGAGGTGGCTGGACGGAGGTGAGGGACGGCCAGGAGCTCGATTGAGAGGAGCCCTGCCTTGGACTGACTACGGAGTCTATGTGAGAGAGGCAGAGCGTTCTGGAATGAGTAAAATCTGGGCATCTGAGTTAGGGCTAAGCTAACTGCAGCTGCTGAAACGGTGACGTTTGGGCTCCCCTTTTCAAAAAAACGGCTGGATCACGGTTCAGTTCGACCGACCGGTTCCTGACCGGTTCACCAGTTCAATTGCGATTTTTGAAATCTGCGATTTTGACATTAGCCCGAGTCGTTTTCTTCAGCGGTTCACTGTTTAACCGGTTCGACCGGCCGATTCGAACCGATTTTCAAAACGTTGGTTATTTTAAATTAAATAATTTATATAACGGTGATCTTATTTATTGTTATAAATGCTAAATTGAATAAGTTATACTTATTTTTTATTTAGAATTAAATGAGAATAAAATCAGATACTATCTTTTGGATTTTAGATATTATTTTTATTTAGATTTTAGGGTTTAATAAGTATCATGTTCAAATATAAATAGTGACTTTAAAGTTTTGGTTCCCAATACACTAAAATCGTTTCTGTAAGAGGAGCTATAATTCAACAAATTTTAATCGAAGAAGATTGAGACAACTCTTCAATTACTTTTATAATATAAATACGCTTTTACACTATAACATATATTTTTTAGTGATTTAATATGAATAATTTAAATTATAAAATAATTTATTTTAATAAATAATATTAAAACTATTCATAATTTAGCCATCGAAAACATTTAATTTTATTATTTTTTTTAAATCGAAATATGTTAATATATGCGTAATTTACATTAATATTATCGCACGACAAAGTTATATACTTGCACATATATAATATATATTCTCCTTTTGATGTCGTGGATGTAGTTTAGGTTGTAGTTCTTCTATATATTTACTGTCATGGCCATTTATATATATTATTAATCGTTGGGATGTATATACTGTTGTGTGCTTATAATGTAAGTTAAGCATGTTTTAGTTATTATTTCTTCTTATATATAAAATGATGCTCATAAATTAATGATTAGTATTATTCAGTATGGTGTTATATACAGTCTTCCTCTTTTGTTAAATAAATAGAGTATTATTAAACTACAATTGTTTTAGATTTAATTATGTGAGCTATTAATTTAATATAAAATTAATTAATTATCTCTTTTAGAATATAAAAATTATTGTGTATATTATTTATGTGAATATTAATCTATTAAAAAATTTTATATTTAGTCAAATTATATATACACATTAATAATATTTAAATAATAGAAAATAATGTTAATTATTTATGTAAATAATAATCGGCCAAAAAAGTTTATTATTTGACCAAATAATAAGCATTACACATTTTTATTTATTTTCTATTAATTATGCGGTTAATAATCGGCCTAAAGGAAGGTTATTGTTTTGGCTAATTACTAAAAAAATATATACAATAATAAATAGGTTGTAAAGTTTAAGTTTCCATGTACGCATTTAATCGGTCCAAAGAAAAGCTTAATGTGTGACAGAAATTTTTTATAATATTTTATTATTGCAATGAAAGTATCACTTACAGTTAATTTTTCTATTCAAAGATTAAAAATTAATGTTGTTCTAGATATCTCAATATGGACTTTTTTTATTATTTAACTAATATTTACGACATACTTTTTGTTCTAATCCAGTAAGTATGGCTTCAGCTATTAATGTTTCTGCATAAATTAGTAGCATTCCTATGATGAATGGTTCAAACTTTAAGGTTTGAAAGGATACCGTAGAGATTGTCTTCGGTTGTATGGATCTGGATATAGCTCTTCGAGAAGAGAAATCCACTTCCACTTCAGAAAACCTCAATTAGGTTAAAATAGAGAAGTGAGAGAGATGAGAGATCCAATCGAATGAGCATTATGATTATGAAACGCTTAATTCTTGAGGCGTTTCGCGGATCAATTATTTAGGATAAAGATGCTAAAAAATTCCTACAAGATGTTGAAAAAATTCTTTGCTAAGAATGAAAAGGTGGAGACAAGTAATCGTTTGAGCAAACTTGTTTCCATAAAGTATAAAGGTAAGGGAACATAAGGGAGTACATTATGAAAATGTTTCATTTTACTTCTAAATTGAAAGCACTAAAGTACGTTAGAGTTGTTTGAGAATTTACTCGTACATTTCATTTTGATCTCTCTTCTTGCACACTTTGGGTAATTCAAAGTGAGTTATAACACTCTAAAAGACACTTGGTCCCTAAATAAACATATATCTTACAGTATGCAAGAAGAAGAGAGGTTACAACGAGATAAGACTGAAAGGCCTCATATGGTTTCATCTTCTGAGTATAAAAGAAAGCGTGATACTGCTGCGGATGCGCCTTCTCAGCAAAAAAGGCTAAGAAACAGGATCAAGCTTCAACCGGTTTCTTCTGTAAGAAGGTGGGATACATGAAGAAGGATTGTACCAAATATGGCACTTGACGTGCAAAGAAAGGTATGATTCTTACTTTTGCTTGTTCTAAAACTAGTTTAAGTTATGCACTTGTTAATACTTAGTGAGTAGATTCTACTGCTACTACTCATGTAAGTGTTACTATGTAGGGTTGCCTGTGGAGCCGGCTGCCAAGTGATGTTGAAAGATACATCTATGTAGCAAATGGAAATATAGTTGCAGTCGAAACTATAGGAACCTTTAGATTATGTTCCACGAGTGGATTTTACTTGAATTTATTTGAGACATTTTATGTACCGTCGTTTATGCAGAATTTAGTTTCTGTTTCTCGTTTGGACAAATCAGGTTATTTTTGTTCATTCAGAAATAATAAAGTCAATCTCTTTTATAATTCGAATAATATTTGCTCTGGTCGTTTGATGGATAATCTATATAGGCTTTATTTGAATTCTTATAATAATAAAATACTATAAACAGGTACAAAATAAAAACTAAATGAGAATTCGGCATCATTATGGCACAAATGCCTAGGTCATATCTAAACAGAGAACTCAGAGGCTTGTGTCAGATAGGATTCCTGGACCCCTAAATTTGGTAGACTTTGAAGTCTGCATTGAGTGCATAAAGGTAAAAGGACAAATGAAAAGAAATTAGGTGCCAAGAGAGCTAAAGATATTTTAGAACTGATACATACCAATATATGTGGTCCATTCTCTACTGTCTCTTGGAATGGATAACGGTATTTATTACGTTCATAGATGATTACTCTTGTTATGGACTTATGGGTACCTATATTTAATTTGTGAAAAGTCCCAAGTCTTGAATGTTTTCAAGTCTTTCAAAGTTACAGTTGAACTTCAACTTGGAAAGAAAATTAAAGCTGTCAAATCTGATCCTGGTGGTAAATACTACGGAAGATATGATGGTTCAGGTGAGCAACATCTCGGGCCTTTTGTACTTTTCTAGAGGAGTGCAGTATTGTTCTATAATACACCATGCCAGCTAAACCTAGTATGAATGGTATTGTCGAGAGAAGGAACCAAACTCTTAAGGACATGGTGAGAAGTATGATTAGTCATTCTTCCTTGTCTGAATCACTCTGGGGAGAAGCCTTAAAGACCACAGTGTATATCCTTAATTGGGTGTCAAGCAAAGTATTTAACAAATTTTTTTATGAAATTTGGACTAGAAAAAGACCTAGTATAAAGCATTTACACATTTGGGGATGTCCAGCTGAGGCGCGACATTATAGGCTACATGAAAAAAATTAGACTCGAGAACAATTTGTTGCTACTTTGTTGGTTATACTGAGCATTCATGGGGTACAAGTTTTACAATCCTACATCAAAGTCTATTTTTGAAACGAAAAATGCGAAATTTCTTGAGGATGTTGAGTTTATGGGGAAGAAAATATTAGAAATGTTGCTTTTGATGAGGATTTTGTAACTGATAATGATCATGTCTTTATACCTATTATTGTTCAAGATGCAATTACAGTACAAAAGCACAATGAAAATTCTACTGTAGATCTAGTTACAATACAAGAGAATAATAAGAATTCTCCTCAACTCCAACTCATACAGCAAACTCAACAACCTCAAGAAGTGTCATTAAGGATATCTAACAGAGAAAATGGAAGTACAATTTCAGATAAATATGTAGTCTGTTGGGAATAAGGAGTATGACTACAATCCAATCAATCATGTGTCAAATAATTTGTTATTATTATTATATTAAAATGTTAATATAATAAGGTCCTTGACTAAAATTTAGAGATTTATCATTGTGATAGTGATCATAATATTAAGAGATAAATCTTTTATAATTTAATCTAAATTGTTATTGGTCATGGGATTATTAAAAAGGACATTAATAATCTGGAAAGATCAATATATATATAATGGTCTTCATTGGATGAAGATTAATAGATCTTATTTATTAAATTATATATATAGATGGTGCATATAGAGATATGACCATTGAACTGACTCACTCTGAGAATTCCTAATGGTTATAATTACCGCATATTTGTCAATAGGATATTCTCAAGATGAACATAGTAATAGAGTTTCCTTTGACCTGCGACTGTCATAGTAATTAACAATGTATTTATTATATTTTGATACCGGACACCTAATACCCTAGAGTGCTAGTTGAATGGATATTGGGTATGATTTAAATACTTGTAGAATTAATGATTTGTCAATAAGGAATCCGTCAACTCTCGGTAAAGAGTTTGAGCTCTATGATTATAATGACAAATATGCGGTAATTATAACCATTAGAAATTCTCAGAGTGAGTCAGTTCAATAGTCATATCTCTATATGCACCATCTATATATATAATTTAATAAATGAGATTTATTAATCTTCATCCAATGAAGTCCATTATATATATATTGATCTTTCCGGATTATTAATGTCCTTTTTAATAATCCTATGACCAAGAACAATTTAGATTAAATTATAAAAGATTTATCTCTCAATATTATGATCACTATCACAATGATAAATCTCTAAATTTTAATCAAGGACCTTATTATATTAACATTTTAATATAATAATAATAACAAATTATTTGACACATGATTGATTAGATTGTGATCATACTCCTTATTCGCAACATAGTCTATCTCCAAGAACATGAGGATAGCATTGATTTGACAGAAAATGATCCAACTAATTTTCTAGAAGCCATGCAAAGTTCTAACTCGTAAAAGTAGATCAATGCCATGAAAGAAGAGATAAAGGCTATGAAAGACAATGACGTTTGATATCTCGTAAAAGTACCTGAAGGTGTAAAATCAATTGGTTGTAAATAGATATTTAAAATAAAAAAAATTCTAAGGGTAATGTCAAAAGATATAAAGTTTGTCTAGTTGCTAAAGACTTTACTAAAAAAAAAAAGGCATAGACTATAAAGAGACTTTCTCTCCGATATCATCGAAAGACTCTTTTAAAACCATAACAACACTAGTAGCTCATTTTGACTTGGAGCTACAATCAGATGGATGTAAAGACAGCATTTTTCAATGGTGACATTGATAAAACGATATATATGGTACAATAAAAAAAATTTGTATCAAGCGATTCAAAATCTATGGTTTGTAAGTTAAAGAAATCCATCTATAGTCTCAAACAAGCTTCCCGTCAATGCTATTACAAGTTTCATCAAGTCATTATCTCGTATGATTTTATGATAAATATTATAGATGAATGTATATACCGCAAGTTTAGTGAGAGTAAATATTTAAAGCTATAAACCAATGGACACATCTATAGCTAAAGGAGACAAGTTCAGTCTCAAGTAATGCCCCAAAAATGATCTTGATAAGACAATAATGCATCATAAACCTTATGCATTATTACTAGGAAGCTTAATGTATGCTCAAGTCTGCACATATCTCGATATATCATTCATAGTGGGAGTGTTACGTAGATACTTGAGCAATCTTGGCATAGATTATTAGATAGTTGTTAAACACGTAATGCGTTATCTCAAGAGAACAAAGGATTACATGCTTACTTATCGGAGATCAGAAAATTTAGAGATCATTGGATACTCTGATTCCGATTTGGCGGGATGTCAAGATAGTAGACGCTCTACTTCAAGCTGTGTCTTCATGTTGGTTGGAGGCGCTATTGCATGAGAGTCTAACAAATAGACTTTTGTAGCTTCCTCAACAATGGAGGCAGCGTACGTTACTTGCTTTGAGGCATCCAAACGTGGCATATGATTGCGAAACTTTGTCATTGAATTTCGTATAGTAGATGACATTGAAAGGCCATTGAAGATATTTTGTGATAATAAGGCAACAGTACTATACTCCAACAACAATAAGAGCTTGACAAAATCGAAGTATATAGACATCAAGTTCTTAGTTGTCAAGGAGAAAGTTCAAGAAAAATAGATTTTCATAGAACATATAGGAACAGAGTATATGCTAGCAAACCCATTAACCAAGGAATTGATCCCTAAAGTCTTCCATGAGCACGCTGCTCGGATGAGTGTCAGTATTTGTGATGCCTTGGTTTAGTAGAAGTTTATTTTCTACTATATGTCCTATGACAGATATTGAATTATTTTTCTGCAGAATAAAGTTGATAGTTGATTTCATGTTATGTGTAACGTTTATTTTGTAATATTTATTTTGTATTTGATCTCAATAAAGTTTTAAAGTTGGACCAGTTGAAAATATATATGCACTAGATAATTTAGCATGTAATTTCCATATTACTCATCCAAATTTGATCTATGTCATTAAATATATTAATATGGTGATCATCATGGTTCAGTCATGACACTAATGTGATAAAAGTTGCGGTAATTTCATAACTAATATATGAGACGAACCAGATTGTTAAAGTAATAAAGAAAATAGCATTCAGATGCGCACATAAAGTTTATAAGATGTGATTGTTTCACGAAAGAATATATGTATAGCCCAAGTGTTGGGAGATTGTTGGAAAATTATTTAATTATTTAATTTGTTTATGGGCAATACATATATTAATTATAATCACAAATTATGTTATTTTAAATTAAGTGACTTATATAATGGTGATCTCATTTATTGTTATAAATACTAAATTGAATAAGTAATAATTAATTTTGAGTTGGAATTAAACGAGAATAAAACTATATACTATTTTTTGGACTTTAGATATTATTTTTATTTAGGTTTTAGGGTTTAATGGGTGCTATGTTTAAATATAAATAGTGACTTCAAAATTTTAGTCTCTAACACACTAAAATTACTTCTGCAACTCTTTTTTTTTATCAGAGGAGTTATAATTCAACCTTATAAAAAATACAAAAAATTTTGATTGAAAAAGACTAAAACACTATTCAATCATTTTTATAAATATAGATACACTTTCATATTATAATATATTTTTTTGATAATTTAATATAAATTATCTGAATTATAAAACAATTTATTCTAACATATATATTATGAAAACGATTTTAATGTATTATAATATTTTACACAATTATTTAAACGTTACCATTTATGCTGTTAAAAAAATTGTTATATGAAAATACTAGAACAAATATTATGTATAAATTAATAATCTAACTATGTTACATATATATAAATAATTAGCTACCAGATCAGTCATTTAAAAAAAATATAATATAAAATATATATTAAAAATAAATTAAATAAAATAAATAAAATATAAATATTTATATATAAATATATAATAATTAATTTAGTAATTAATTTTTTAAATAATATTTTTTATTAGCAATAATACTCATTTGCTTCATTCCTTTGTATGTAGTCAATAATCTTTTTTTTTTTTTTAAATGAAAGAAAAATCATATATAATTAATTAATTTTAAACTTTTGTTTGACTACAAAACTGTCCGTTGTAGTCGTTTAGCATGCATGAGCTACTGAGTTAGTAATTCTTTTGAAATAACTATCGCATCTAAGTTAAATGTGTAAAAAATAACATAACATTCTGTATTTACTATTTAATTCATATGTAGATCACGCTTCTCAAATTGAATTGATGCAGCCGTCCCCTCTAATTCTGTCGTCGCACGTAAAATTCTACACATTTGGGGTGGTTGCATTTTAGATCCATGTCCCCCAAACTTGAACGTGGCGCTTCAGTGTAATAAGTTGCATTTTACAGATTTTGTGTCACTTTTCAGTTTTCACTATCTAACTTTCAAAGGATATCTTTTTAAGCAGACAATAAATTATTTATTGTTTATATATTTATCTAAATATATGAATTTGATTAACTAAGAGTTAAGATTTTTTAAACTGGTCAAATGTATCAAAATGAAATTCATTTTTAAATAATAAATAATAATAACGTTGATTTTTCATTTAAGATTTTTAATATTTTCCACATTAACAAAGGAAGAAAACATTCAATTCCCGTTCAACGTGTTCGTCTTCTAGAGAGTATATTATTCAAATAGAAGATTTTCAGTATCTAAAAATTCCAAAATTAATTTTATTGGCACACATTACCTAATTTACCTTACCGCCTAGAAGGCTAAGAATAAGAAGTGAGAATCCTTCGCAAGCAACAATGAAAAATAAAAGAACGGTATTAAATGGCGGCCATGAGCATGACCCCCCTGCTGCCATTCGTCAACGAGCAATCCATACCCCCTTTCCCATCAATGCCCATCATGCTACGTATCCATGGACTCTATTTAACTATTTATTCGTTTTTTACAATTTAATTCCTATTCCTATTTATAGCAAGTGAACAAATATTGATAAAAAATAATTATTATATATTATTTAAATAGTAATTTGAATAAATAAATCTCCATTTGTAATCTCTAATAGCAGGCTAATATTTTTCTTTTTTTACTTTTCTTTTTAGTTTATGATAATGATTCAAATTCTTAATTTTTATTCATTTATTATTTTATTGACTAATTTAATTGTTAATTGAAAAAATAATTGGTTTTGAATTTTTTTTTTGAAAGATTATCTATTGAAAAGCTTTAAAATATTTCAATTTGTTTTATTTAATCATGTCATATATACACTTAAAATTAGTCACTAATTAACTACTATTACTTATAAAAATACGTATTGATTATTCAATTTTATTATTCTAGTAAGTATTTTTGTTTTTTAGTAAGTATTTTTTATAGTAATTTAATTTTTAGTATTACAAAGAATTCATAATTGATATAAAAAGAAAATATTAATGGAAAAATCCAATTTTAATAAGGAGTGATGAGGCTTCCACCCACTTTCACAAGGCTTATCTCAAACGAGTATAAATTTCTTCCGTCTATATATATAAAGTTTACACAACAACCACACAAAGCTAGAGCTCTTGCCTCTTGGTAGTTGGTAATTGGTATTGGTAGTAACAACCCCCAACCAAGACAGAAACGAAACGAAAGCGATAAAGATTTGAATCTCATCAATGGAAGTGGCAGTAGCAAGTCCCAGCCCTCCAGGGAGTCCATCAATGATGGATCACTTCGATTTCAATGGTGCAAGGATCTCACCATATCTCAGTGCTCCTTCTTCGCCCCGCCGTTTCGGTGAATACTATAACTTGAGTGCTCCAACCAGCCCTTCAAGGCTTCGCGAGTTTTACTCCGATTTCGATTACTTCACCTCCGCCGCGCCTTCTCCGAGTCTCAACGGCGGCGCTGCTGAGCACGACGACGGTTTTGCGTTTTTTGTTAGCGGTGAATCGGTGAAGTCCCCTCGCTCGGCGGAAGAGCTCTTCCACGGCGGGAAAATCAAGCCTATGAGGGAGGATGAGTTATTGGAATCTTCTAGAAGCCCGCTCCTACAGCACCAACCGAAGCTGTCTCCGATTGCGCAAGGGAAGAAGGCGATCCGGGAGGCTCTGTCTCCTCGAAAGAAGAGAGATTCCAGCAACGGCAACCAGGCGTTTGAGGAGAGAAGGGGAAGAGATCGGACACCCGCGGCGGTTTCTTCTTCGAGTCGGAGAGTGTCGAGGTCGCACTCTCCTTACAGAGTATCCCACTACACGTGGGAAGAAGAGCTCCACCATCATCAGCAATTACAACAAGTGCAGGGTAATACCAACAAGGAGGATCTGAAATCGGCGGCTTCTCTTTCTTCTTCTTCTTCTTCCTCTTCTTCGAAGAGCTCGAAGAGGTGGAGGTTGAGGGATTTGTTGCTCTTTCGAAGCGCCTCGGAAGGGAGAGGTACCACCAAGGATCCTTTCAGGAAGTACCCTCTTTTCTTCAAGAAGCCCGAAGAAGCAGCCAAAGCTTCTTCTTCTTCTTCTTCGAGCTTCAGAAATTCTGAGATGCCACCAAAGTCGAGAAGGAAAGAAGCAGTTTCGGCACATGAGTTGCACTACGCTAGAAAGAAGGCTGAATCTCAGGATTTGAAGAAGAGAACCTTCTTGCCTTACAAACAGGGCATTTTGGGCAGGTTGGCGGGTTTCGGATCTCCAGCCAGATAGAGATAGATACATACAAACATACATAGATGCATGCATCATGTTCTGAAAGAATTGAATTCTTTCTTTCTTTTTCTTCTTTAGTATTCTTTTGTTTAAATTTTAATATATTGTTTTTTTTGTATCTATGGTCGTGGCTTTCAAGCTTTGTAAACAGAATCGATCTTCTTTTCTTCTTTCAATTGTAATGAAAGACGAGCACAGCATCTTCAATGCTAATCACAACTTCTTCAAATGTATCAACATTATTTCAACATTCGAATTACTACTGCTGAGTATTTTGTAGAGACAAGCTCATGTGCCACTAATAATGGCGAAGACAGGACAATATGTATGTAATTGCATATATGGGGGCCAGGGCCTAACGACATTATCTGTATTTTGAAAAACGATGCACCACATTCAATTTAAACATAATGACAATGCTTTGTTGGTTTAGACTTCGAGTTTCAAGAAAAGGACAATTCCAAATTACCAACACACCCTTCAAATTGTATGAAAATGGAATGAGATCAGATTAAGGGAATTTTTTGGATGTTGTTCAAGCTGGGTTAGTTAAGGTTGTAGTTCTTACTACTAATGTTATAAAAAAAAAGTCTTTGCTCACCTGCCGCTTCCTACATAATGTCTGTCTAATAAGTCATACTTTTAACACATGGGCGTGGCCTTCTCTCTTGGCATTTTCTTCTTTTTGGTCACAACTTGCAAGGCTTTGCCCTTTTTTATGTGCCA